>NW_026115847.1:0-20217 GCF_001640805.2 Lates calcarifer
CACTTCCCACTCATTCAGTTCTCTTTTTCACAACTCGCTCTCTTTTCCTATCATTCTCTCACTCTGTCATACACAGGCACATAGCCTACATGTATGCAAAGACACTTACACACATGCACATTTGAGCACAGAAGCCCACACACCTCACCAGTCTCAGAGTTTGAATCTTTGTACAAACATCTCTCTGGAGCGAGTTGAGTTAAATATAAAACATGTGGAGCTAGGAAAAAGTGTTTTTTTAAATTATTTTTTTAAGAATGCAGCTGTTCCAAGGTCAGTACGGCTTCGTAATGTTCTTACCATGGCCAATTTAGGACAGTAATCAACCAAGTTTTACTGAGCGAATAACTCATTTGTCTTTTTGTTGATTTGGGCTAGGTCTTTTACTTCTGGTCTTAGTACAGATTTTTGGCATTGGACATAGTTTTGCTTTTCCCTTTCTTTCCTGTTGCTTCCTTCTCTGGACTTAAGTCTGTTAGAAAAATTATGGTTCCTCAGCTCTGCCACTCAGGTTAACTGAACCATCCTAATTATTTGGGTCTCCTCAGCATCTGCCTGCAAGAAATGTTTATAGCCTGCCTGCAACTCCAATCTGTCACACAGACATCAAATACCTTGTGATGTTATCTGTTTATAGTTGTCTTACTAAATAATGCTGAATAGGCAGAAAAGAATTATGGTTCTTGTATAGGATCAGGAGGAGGGGCACAGGATGCTCCTCTACCCCCCACGTTGTCATTTCAGACAGTTATGGACCCAGAAATGGCAAAAAGCAGCTGCTCCTCTGACCATAAAGCCCTGAGCCGAGCCCTTAATTGTTCCTGTATAGAGAGGGAATTATTTCCTCCAGGCCCACCCTGGGGACCAGGAGATGAGGAAAGAAGAGCAGGCAGGAAGAGGAGGGGCAGGAGGGATGTGTGGATGGACAAAATGGCAGGATGGATGGCAAGGTGTGGGCAGATTTTGGCACAGCCACCTGAGGGAGTGGGGGCAGGTTGAGAAGTCTCCCTCATTCACAGCTCCTCTGAAAGCCAAAGACTTGAGACTGAAACTGGGTCATGACTGAAATCAGGGTGCTCTGTATGGATTTTGAATGTTGTATGTAGGCTGGTACTTTGCAGGTTTATTCTATAGTTTATATTTTAAAACCATAGTTTATTCAGGATAGTGCTAGATTTAGATTAACCTCATGAGACTAGAATAGTTCCATGTATTGGCCATGGGAAAATGCTAGCCTTTGATTGGTTGGCAGGTTGTATAACACAACACCTTAAACAGTAAACTCTGAAACCGACCTCACCACTGGTTAAAGAACAGGTTTGGATTTATTCAAGTTTGTTTTAAATACAGTTCACATTGAGTCGCTGTTATAATTTCTCTTTTATGCACTGGCGGTGAGGTGATACTTTTTTGGTTGACTACAATCAGGAGAAAAGTTTATCCCTACAACTGATAATCAAGGTGGTGTGTTCTTAATAGATTGAAAGCCTAAAACAATGTATAGACATAAAGAGCAAATAAAAGCAGAAGTCTGACAAATATTTCTTGAGTTATGTTGAGTTATGACCTTTTTTGCTACATAAGGTGAATGTTAGGACATGACCCTGGGCTCATGACTGCCAGTCATTGCCCAACCCAAGTGGTAATTTAATATGATATACTATTATATACTGTGCAGTAGTGTAACCTTTAAAAAAGATGAGCAGTCTGTCTTGTTACGTGGAAAATCTGCATTCTGTCAGAGGAGTGCCTGTTTACTTAAATTTACTCACTTCTCACCTGTCCCACAAACACACACAATACTTTATTTTATCCTAAAACTCGAGGTTCTGATACTTCCATTAACATTTTAGCTAATGTTACTGGAATTTCTACTAGTGATAGTGATGGCGTTACTATTACCACTGACAGTGTTGCTGCCTTAACTGCTACTGCACTTTCAAAGCTGCAACAACCACTGTTCCCTTATCTTTTACAACTTTGTTGAAGCCCTTTCAATCAAAAGGCCCCCTTCAGACGCTGTGTTTTAGTTTGTGTGTGTCTGTGTGTTTCCCCCTCTCGCTCTCTCTCTCCCCCTCATCTCTAGAGGTGAGCTCTAGGTTGCTCCCCATATTAGTTTGCTTTCCACTTAATGAGGCGGCAGAGCATGAAGGTCCAAGCACTCCTAAACGCCGCGTTCATTAAACCAATGGTGCTTAATGATGACGGCAAAGGCACCCGCGACCCACCAGCTCCTACTGAGGACGACCATTAGCGTTAGAGCCAAGCAGCTGGGGGAGACAGTAGCACGCAGGGAGGGAGCTGTCAACTGTCAACAACACTGTCACAAGGACGCTTAGCCCTGGTAAATGCCTACAGCAGAGCCTTTGAAAGATAAAAAACACGAACAACTTTTATATGATATGATAAGTTGTAAAAAGCAAAGTATGAGCCAACATGTCCTGATGGACATGTCAAAATAATGATTCCATTAAAAATGTAATAATTGTAGAGCTGCAATTATGACTATTTTCATCTTCAGTTAATATTTTAATTATTATCTGGATTTATCAATTAATGCGTTAATCTATAAAATGTCAGAAAACAGGGAGAGAATCCATCATTAATTCCCAGAGCTCAAGGCACCATCCTTAGATGATTGTGTTTTGTCTGATTAACAGCGCAAAACCCAAATATATGACACTGATGTAAAGCAGAGAAATGCAGCAAATCATTTGAGAAGATGGAACCAGCAAATGTTTAATAAGTGAAGTTTGACAACTTATTATCAAATTTCTTGTTGATGACTTAACTGGTGATAGACTAGAAGAGAATTTTGATTTCAGCAGCTTCATTAAGGCTTTCAGTCAACACATGGAGTAAAATAAAAGGGGCAGCGTCATGCACCTGGTCAGTTTTTTAAAAAATATCTAAACCTTTTTTGGTGAATGCCTACGACACAACCTTTTCACCCCTTTGTTCATCATTATTCCAGGACTGAGAATGCAGCAACAGGGCAGTCACTTTGGATATGTGGACTGGAGTTTGCATTTAACCAACAAGTGGGAATGGGACATAAGATAACCTTAGACCAGTCGCCAAGCAAACCCTGCATAAATACAATCTGTATGAGTTTTAAAGTGAGTGACTGTGTAACCGTGTGTTTAATAAATGTATGTGGTATGGGTCGGGTCCAGATTTGATTGAGGGATAATGCAGGTAAGAGTTGGTTCCAGTACTGGAGTTTTGTGGGTTTTTTTGGATCCGTGCAGGACTCTGGTCTGGGGACGTGTTTTCCTTGATTGACTGGGCTTTTAAGCTCATTATTGAAAAGACTAAATAACCACTTTCTTTGACTAACATGGACAGTTTTTATTGTCTAATATTTTGCCTACCCATGCATCAGGAACACCTGCTTTGAGTTTCATTACTGGTCAGATACAAGTAGCTCTCCCTCCTTGTTTTCATAGACAATTAGTCAGAAAGGAGAACATAATGAGTGACAAGACAATTTTCTATTAAAATATAGTGAGTATAGCTGAATTTCTAGACAATCTTAAAAAAAAAAGGAAATGAGAAACAGTTTACATCCACTACTGTTATGCAGATATTACAAGTTTATTGTGATGATATTGTGATGCTAATTCTCCAGTCAGGAGACATTGAACCATCCCAGAAGAAGAGGGCACACAGATAGATAGATAGATAGATAGATAGCTTGCTTTATTGTCACAGTACAAGTACAATGACATATCGTTTTCACAACACCTATAAGCAATAAGTTGAAAATAATAATAACAAATATAGCAAAATAAATACTGTATCTACACGCACAATAATGAATAGTGTCCAGTGCTAGGCAGCTAGCGAAGCCAGTAGCAGATCATGCAGATATTACACAGAACAGGTTATTGTAGCTTCATATACTGTATGTCTTTCATTCATTATGTCTGTCTCCATTACAGTTTGTAGTGTTTTGCTGTTTTCCACCTCAGTCAAGTGTATTTTGAGTTTCATTTTCTGCATTTTCGTCTCAATACGTAAATTAAAATGTGCATTAAAAACATGTAGGGTGAAGACACGTTTACTGAGCGAATGCGGTGGGTGCTTTTGCTTTTCTTAGGTCGATATTAACACCAGCTCTGGTTATCCTTGTTATGTTGCTAATACTGCGGGTATTTCTTTCTGGACAGGCCAGTGTTTTGGGGAGCCCAGTTTTCACAAGAGTAATAACAATCAAATTGGGGGGTAATTAAGGTTATACCAAGAGTTTACAGTCATAGATGTAAAAATTTAGCATGTAAAGGTGATCGGGATTAGGAAAGGTTACACTGAAAATGCCAGGGAGTTATCTGTGGTTCGGCCTTTGTCTAGTGTTGAATATGTGGCCATAATTCTACAGGATTTTCTGTAATGGCCAGTCATAACACAGGCCAAAGAGTGAAACAAATAATCGTTTGGTACAACCTTGTCAACTAACCACTGTGTTACAATCCATTAGAAGCCTATAACTCAAACATAATGCTTGATTTTTATTTTGTATTTAAACATTGTTACCAAGACAGGTCATAGCTAAAGATATCCCATCACTGAGACCCAGAGTTCATTTATTGACATTTACAGGATGTATTTTAGAAGTGCAGCCAAAAGGATTGAAAATCTTTTGCACTAAATCGTTCCTGCTTGGTGAAGATCATTCCAGGATAGTTTTCATGTCAAAAGCATTGAGCCTTTGTGTTTATATTTATTTTTCATGAACATGTTGGGACTATAATAAGCCACATACTCTCAGTTTCTGCTTCTTTACATTCAGGATCTGACTCCCTTTTTTACCTCTGCAGACAGAAGTTTAATGCTGAAGTACTCCATCAAAGGTACTTCATGAGGTATTTAACAAAAGCCTTCTGGAAAAGAGAAGTCCACTCTTCAGCTCAATGCTCTGTTCTGTCTTTTTGCTTAAAACTGTGTGTGGCCACTTCATTGCATAAATGAAGCACGCATGCACGCACAGAGACACACAGATGAGTGCATGCACACACACATACACACACAGACTGCCTGTGATTTCCATGCAGCCCTCAGAGGACACACTAATGTATCCAAATATATTTACAACAGATGTTGCATTTTATTTTTCATGATAAAAACCCATTTCAGAAAATTTACTTCATAATGGGCAAAGCAAGTTTTTCTCCTCTCTCTCTCTCTTTTTTTGTCTTCTCCTGAGGTCTCTCCCATGTACAGTGAGAGAAGTGCACCACCTAATGGTTGCACATGTCTCAAACTTTCACTTTGTAGTGTGCATTTACAGTCGTTAGAGAGTATTCTCTAAAATAGATAGTTGGCAGTTGGACCATATTATTCATATAATAATAATAAGCCTATCTGCCCACAGACTTCTGCAGTGTGTGCATGCTTTGTATACTGAAAGCTGGGGTGAAGTTGTCACAGAGCAGAAAACTAAACATTACAGCTGCAACTAATATTTGGAATATGAAAAATGTTAATCACAAGTATTGATATCTCAAGTTGACATCCTCAGATGTTTTTTTAATTTAAGCAACAGTGCAAATCCCCAATTTAAAATGAATATTAAACAGACAAAAGCTGCAAATCTTCCTATATGAGAAGCTGTGACCTGACACCATTTGAAATGATCAATCGATTATTAATTTTCTCATATTAATGTTGCTACTGTTACTCTCAGAATTGTGTTTCTTCATTAAATAGCTCAACATTTCCAATTTTATATTTTCGTATAGCAGTTGTAGAATTGACAATATTATAAGACCACAAGTTAATATGGATTGATGATACTGTAAGTTAAACACTGAAACAGTTCATTTTCCTGATTTTATTTTAACAACTGTATTTCCTACATAAATGAAGTTATTTGATTATGTTTGATTAAAAGTTTTTTTACTTTTTTGGAAGTTTCCCCCTGAAATATTTTGTTAATCTTTCCAATTAAAGTGAAATGAAGAATTATAAAATAGCCCTCTTACTCACTGTCAACTATGCTGCTTTATAGTTTTGCATCTCTCTGTCATCCGAGTGGGAGGGCGATGAGAGGAGAAGGTGGAGACCTGGAGGGGAAAGAAATAGATGTAACTGTGGAGGAAAGCTAGGGAAAAAACCTGAGAGGGCTTGAGCAGAAGAAAGGAGGGGGGGCAAAGATGAGGAGGATTAGGTGAGGAAGAGGACAAGAGGCACTCTCCCTCTCAGCCAGCCGGATGGGGAGAAAAAGAGTGACGGGAGAGAAAGCAAGAGGAGGAGGGGAGGGCGTAGCAGAAGAGCTGGAGTGACTGTGAGTGTGTGTGAGGGCTAAGTGAGGCCTTTATAAATGAAAGCAGATGCCTGGCATTATGAACTTGTCGGGTCGCAGATGGGGATGGCGGTGATGGAGCACTTGACTCCCCGGATGGTTATCACTCACTCTCCTCCTCTTGCCTCTCAACTGCCTTCCCCAGTGCTCAGAGGGTGAGAGGGAGAAAGAGGGAGAAACAGAATGGGATATAAAGAAAAAAGAGACAGAGAGAATATCCATAGAGTGTAAGACATAAGAGGAGAAAAAGGGTGGACTTTTCAGTGAGTGATTAGTAGCCCTATTTAAATAAAGACCATGAATACAGTATAAAGAGAAAAGCTTCAAGTCTTTTTCTTCCTTCTTCCTTTTCCCCCTTTGATTGATCTCAGCGTCGGTGTGTGGTGATTGATTGGATTGCCTGCGGAACATCATCCCGCTAACTAGTCGCTCCGAGAAGGGTGTTTGTCACTGCCATTGATCTTCTTGTAAATGAAATGTTCCATTTCCAGTGCATTTTATTGTTAAATGCAGTTCATTAGCTACTCTGAGATTTATGGCCGTGTCTCCTCTCTTGGGCTGGAAAAAGAAGAGAGAGGGAAAGGCTTGAAAGATACAAGGGGTGGGGTGGGGTGGGTTGGTGGTGGTGGTGGTGGGGGAGAGAGAGGATGAGATAGAGTAGAATGGGAGCAGGGCAGAGACAAGTGTTGATGGTAAAGAGCTGCTGCAGACTTGATAGATGTGGCCCAAGTTTGCCAAGAGATGAGAGATAATGATGGTGAAGAGGAACTGACACAGAGCTTCCTGATATACTGTAGCTACTCTTCTTATCATCACTGTAGGAACTTCTGCACCACCCTTTATAAATACTCTTAGTTCTAACCTAGAAATTCTGGGAATATATCCTGGAAATGTGCTAATATTTCCGTCTTTTATGACTGGAATGGATAAAAGAAAGACGGAACGATAGAAAGTGGACATTGTGTTTTTGAAATGAAGTTGCTTTATGGTGGCCAAAATATCTGTGCAGGAATAAATATGTGGTGAATTCTAATTGTTTTAATTCACATAGTAGTGGAGGTGAATATTGTTAGTCTGACCATGTTTCAGAGGGTCTCATCTAAGCTGAAAAATGTTTTGTCATCCGTGTTACCCCACCAGATGACAAAGTGGGGCCTTGTGTGTGGTCTGCACTGAGGATTGCCTTCAGTATTTGGAGTGTGTGTTTATACGCAATAACTGTGATGAACAAGAGAGGTTATTTCTTGATATATAGCAGACTGTGTTTACACCAGTGTTTTTCTAAGCGGACCCAAAAATTATGAAGCTCAAGGAAAATTACAACCCAACTCTCCAAGTTCAGCAGTAATGAGCATTTATAGTATATCAAGTTTATGAAGAATAATAATCTGTCCATATGCCCCTTAACGCTGCCAGGATTCTGTTCTGTCCTTTAAGCCACTGTTAGAAACTCAGCACAGCCCTTTTTCTCTTGAATAGCCCTGAAGATATGTGATCAGTAGCCCGCTGGTTCTGATCCCCTGACCAGCAGCGAAGATCTGAGCGGGGAAAGTAAATGAGCAACTCTCTGCTCTCCCTCAGCAATTATCGCACATGTGCCCTCGATCAAGGCACTTACACGAAGGCTCAAGGCTCCAGTTATTTCAGTGGAGCTGCTGAGTGGCCAGCAGCAGAGGACTGTGTTTGTACTGGGCAGCTCCCAGGTGTGAAGCAGGGCATCTCTGAAAAAGAGCAGGCATACTTAGGTAATCTTTGCTGGTCAGAAAAGGTTAAACAACTTGCTTGAGGCAAGATTTCTTCATAAATAATCCACCAGTTTTATCTGTGTAAGTCAGATAATTGGATATAACTGAGAGCTCAATGTCATTCTCATTTTTTTCAACTAAAGGAAATTTTATCTTTAAGCAACAGATCAGAACTTAAAGCTACATTATGTAACTATTTTACCTTAAAATAACAGCTGCAAAATCATTTTGATGGTACATTGACATTTAATAGGGAGAATGGTGCCTTAGTCATTCCTGCTCCGTCCCCCATACACCTGTTCTTGCACTGTGTAACTTAAGTGAATGGGTACGATCTCCCTCTAACTGAGTGATAGTCAGTGGCTTAAACTGCCACAGTCAGGCCCAGCAAGTTCAAGAGTGATGCTGAACTGTAGATCAGGTAAAAAGATGCAGAAGTCATAAAAAACAGTGTTCATCTCTGATATCCAACTAGTTGTTAGTGGCATAGAATGAAGCTTGAATCTACGACTGCAAGGCCTATTTTTTTGCATCATATTTTTCCAGAAAGGCAAAAGTAAGAACTGGAAATCATCCACTGAACAGCCTCCATCAACTACCTGTTAAGCCTTGTCAAACTACAATGAGAGAAGCAAGAATTTTGTCTGGCATTAACCTCTCTCTGTTGCTCAGTTGGTCATTTTCTCTACCCTACCTATCTGTTATCCTCCTTGGCAAAATAAAAGAAAGGTTTTTGTGCTTTGCTCTTGACAGTGAGTTTGCGGTTTGTCACAGCTTTGCCTCTGGTTAATCACTGCTTGTTAAGGAGTTTCTGGCACATTGAAGAGCCAGACCACAGCACTGTTTGCCTGTCAAACAGTCTGCAAGAGCAGGGCAATTACAAGAGCAAAGTTTGCTCACACTCCTCTGTCTTAATGAAAAGGGAGGTGAGTGTGTGCATGTGTGCACTTGTCTGTTTGTTCATATCTATACACTTGTGCACGTCCCGCTGACCAACATGAGTGGAGGAGTCTTATTCTGACAGTGAAATCTGATCCAGTCTCCATGTTGCCGCTAGTTTTTTTTTTTTTTCTCCATCATCACACACATTTCTGAACTTATTTGAACTGGACCTGTGTTGAAAATTGTAGGTAACTGACTGCTAGCATCTGACTTTCCCTAACATGCTGGTTGAACCTCCTGCCTGTGAAGCACCGCACAGGAAACACGCTGCAGGTTGACAGATAGGTCATTATACTTTGTACGTTCATTAACATTCCAGCCGCTACTCAACACATCATTTTCTAATACCAGTGCATGCTGTGACAGTTGGTGTTCCCAATACATGTGACATACAAATATGTTTCTTTACAATGCAACACATGTTGCACAGGATCCCTCAGCTGTTACCTAACTGTTGTGTTGCACTGAGAATAAACCCTCAAACCCAACAGCATGTAGACTACGCACATGTGCCAGTTCATATAAGGCTTTCATTTGATTTAATGCAGCCATTGTCTGCCATATTGGACAACAGAGCCTGTTAATAGAGCACTGACGGAAAACTAAAGCTTCCAGGTTGTGGTTCAGTCGACCTCCTTTAAAATCACTTTGGCATTTGTAATGCAAATATCTAAAAATACAGCGTCAGAGCATAGCCTTATTCATTATTATGTTGTGTTGCTATATAATGACAGTAATTACAAAAAAATATATAAAATTGTTCATTTAATATTTCAGTTTTTAGCTGTCTTTCCCAGTTCAGCTTGTCACGTTAACCACAATTACATTGCCCAGAAAAAATTGCAATAAATTATATTATTGTGATTTAAGACCTTTTTATGTCACTAATATAATAATATATATAACAATGCAAGTACGTCCTCGCAAAGAGCAATGAACTTTTCATTCTTAATTCTTCAGTAGACACTGGAATTGTCTTAAATAAATCATACGTAAATAAATTAAAAATACACAACCAATAAATGAAATGGACTCTAGGTCTCTGTTAAGAAAAAATGCACTTAAATAAATATTAAACAGAAAGTCATTCACTCCTTAATTGGCAATATACTGCAAATCTGTTAACAAAAAGTGCAAAGCAACAACAAGAAGTAGAAGAAAAGTAACATGTGTGACATAACAAAGTCAGTTTAGGACTCCTCGTTTGATTGTCTTTGGAAATAACAGATGAGCTTTTAGGTTAGTTGTATTGTCATTTTTCATTTCTATTGTTTGTTAACAAAGTCAGCACACCAGCTCATTCACGTTAACAGGCTCTCCTCTCTCATTTGACTACAACCCTAAATGTTCCCACATCAGTACTGTGGAGTGCGGCTTTAAAACTTAGTCCATTTGAATTCCTCCAAACTTTCTGGCTCGAATTATGTAATCGTCAGAACCAGTACACAAGTAACACGTTCTCTTCACCTCGGTTGAATCACTGTGGTTCACTGAAACTCCAACACAGAGAGAATGATATGGACAGTAAGCCCCAGGAACACACTTGATCACTGATCATGATTTAAAAGGCAAAAGTAAAAGGCCTGGAGCAGCAGTGGTTACTAACTTAGCCATCTTGTTGCTTTACCATGATGCCTTTCTGTAAATACAACTGATTTGTTTAGTAGCTAACAATTTACAGGTAGTATAGCATGGTATTGGTCACAGCAGGCTGCAATTTTTCCTAAAAGTAGTGCCCTAATGAAGACTTTATATAGTCATAGTTTGACATAGTCACAGAAACACCTAGAATTTACTGAATTTATTGCAAATGCCTGGCTACTTTCAGCAGCATCACCTGTACAGGACTCGAAACAGAGGGTTGTTTTTGTCTTTTTAAGAGCTGGTATTAGGCTCAGTGGAGCAGTTTCTCACTGCAAGCTGACACCACTAAGGTTACCCTGGCATTTTCACCAGGTATGATGCTTTTTGTGGGTTGTTGAGAGAACCTGGCGGAGCAATGGATCAGCCAAAGTGGCAGCCATTTCTCAGTAATGATAAGAACAGACTGTGTCTAACTGAGTTGTAACTCAATCGAAACAAATTACATACTGTATATGTGATACTCATAGTGCAGATTTGTATATATACAGTACATATGACTGTCTCTAGGGTGCAAACTTAGTAGGATAAGTCAGAGAAGTCAGTGAAGCTGCAGGGGAAACTGATTTGGACACTGCAGTGAAACCCAGGGGACATTATGGAATATATCTTTACATTTCCTGAAGCAGAATTGCTAACAAGCTCTTGAAATAAAGAAAATGCTGTTGTTCAAGTACAAACACAAGTGAGCAGCATCAGCCTTAGTTCAGTAAGAAATGTGTCTGTCTTGCTGCAGAGGTGCACAGTGTGTACTCATGTTCTCCAGTAATCTCTAATACTGTTTTTATTTTACCTAGGAACAAAGACCAAACTAGCCACATCTGCTGGTGAATAAGTTTTATTCCACCTATCCTTTCTATCCTGCTTATAATTAACACCTGTTGGGACTGTGTTCTTTATTCATTTTCTCCAAAACACAGAGAACAGTGAATATTAGAAAAAAAATATTGTTATTAACACCTTTTGTTAATAATTTAAAGTGGTAATTCTCACGATTCATGTTTTGTCTCTGGCTTATACGGTGACATGTTAAGTGCTAGGTGTTGATTGCTGTTGTGTTTCCACACCATGCTTCCCTGAGAGATCACTTGTCAATCAAACTGTGAGGTATACTGTTTGACTGACGTGCTGGTTTACTGTGACGTTGATTTTCTTTTGATTAAGTTAGGAAAAGACTACAAAGAATGTTAAAAACTGGAACAGACAAATCTGTCATGAACTGGTTAAAGCTTGAAGCAGCAGAAAGTAACAATATGTATAAAAATACAGCAGGTTATATGCTTAAATTAACAATTATTTGGGTTAAAGGATAACTCTGGTATTTTGAACCTGTGCCTCAGTTTCCCATGTTATTGAGAGTAAATGATTGGAACAAAAATCTTTGGAATTAGTGCAGTTCTGACATTGTGCCCACTAACTGTGATTAGCTACTGCAGTATAATCCAGCAGGCATTTGTCCATGTCAAAGTACGTCTATAAAAGTGCTTGTTTTGCCACTGACAGGCTCAGATTGTTGTGTCTGACAACATTATGGACAGGATTCCTACAGAGATAGACCTTTTTATTAAAGAGTAAGATCCTTTTTGTTTAAGCAGAAACGGTTGTTTTACTGCTCTGTTCAAAGCAACCAGACTCCATTGACAAAAACAAGTCATTTTACTGAGCAGAACACAGGAGTTGCTTAGTGTGTTTGCGTTATTGAGTGGTATTTTTACTCATGTAAAGGATCTGAATATTTCTTCTACCACTGACCGTCAGACAATAACACAAACAAAGAAACTCAGTGCTGAGTAAAATTACTGTTTTTGCCAATGGAGTCTGGTAGCAATATATAGCAATGTTTCTGATTTAACAAGAACGATCTTGGTCTTTAATAAAAAGGTGTGTCTCTGTCTCTGTAGGAATCCTATCCATAATGTTGTCAGACACTTAAAACTGCATTCTGAGCCTGTCAGTGGCAAAAACAAGGACACAACCTCCATGCAACTTGTATTTCAACACTAAATTTAAAGTGTTGTCATGACTGTAATTAAACATCGTTCACCTGAGACTGCTGTCACAATTTTGGAATCATGGTAACTTGGCACATAGTACAGCTGAAAGAAAGTCAAATGTTGGAGTCAATGAGGTGTTTAGTTTACAAAACTGAAATTAAAACTGAGAGATTTAATGTCTTTTAATCTCTGCAGTCACAAAGCTTTTTGACATTACTATCAAGTTACCCCGTAAAACAAAAATCTGAAATACATATGAGTAATTGTCCAATAAAAGAAGATACAAACTCCAATTCATGCAAATTTTTTTAAGAATGCTTCTTTTTTTTGGTGATCCTCTTGTCCGGAGCAGCCTGTACTGAGAACTACTATGGCAGAGAAACATGAGGGTCAGAGCCACTGAATCAGTTTTATCTTCATTACAGAAAATCTTTGTCAGTTTTGCAGTGCTGGTGTCTACAGCTCCACTTCCTCACTGATAACAAATGAGCGCACACCGTCACAGTCTAAACCTGCTACCGGTGGCGACGCCAGGACCCCGAGTTGTTTCTCATCCATATTCAATCCCTCTGAATTGGGGACGGTGACATATGGTTGGTACTCACGCTACATCTCCCCCTCCTCTGCAAGAGAGATACAAATTCAGAATTGGATTTAACACTTCAATTCCCCACTGACCAACAAGGCTGACACAATTACTATGCTGAAGATGCCACACACATGCGCACACACATACACAAACACACACGTAACTGGTGTAATCCAATTAGAACACAGCCACTGTTTATGCTGGTGTGTGTGAGGCTAGATGTGTGTTTTAGAGAGTTTACCAGAAATTCACAATGCAAAAGTTTTCATCATAAAATAAAAATTAAATTAGACTCAAACATAAGTGTTAAACTGAAATAGAGAAAGCAGTAGATTTAAACCCTTTTTTTGACAGCCCTCTGTCCCTGAGCAAGATACCGAATCCCTGTCACCCCCAGGGTCATTGATCGGTAGCCAAAACCTGACCTCTGACCTTTTTCTCATTCTATTCAGTGCGAATATCTGAGGAAAAGTATCAAAAGCTGTGACAGATCAATAACTTTATATGTTTAGAAGCTGAGATGAGAATTTGCTGGCATTTATTTAGTCCAGTCTTTGTAGATCATGCTTTGTTGATCTGCTAAAATCATTAAAGTTTTAGCAGATTTCTCTGCTGTAGCACAAGTTATCAATAAAAAAATTCTCCTCCATGTGAACAAGTGCAAGTCTTGAATGCTAACATGATATATGAGCTACTTTTACACATGAAACAACAACATTCATGTCTTAACTATTAATTATGAATAGAGTCTGTATAGTTTCTGCATTATATTTCTCTTTATTTCCCCGAGTATCGCACTGAAAATGGCTGGAAGTGTCCTCAAGTGTCCCAAGATGATCAATGAGAAACACCAGGAGGTGTGAGGATCGATGTTGTCTTTGAATCGATCAATCTTTGGAAGTTGGTCCACGAGGCAGCAGCTAACAGGGATCCAAATAAACACAGAATGTGCTGATTTAGGGAACTTTACTGCCTGTGCTGTTTATAGTCACTTCAGTTCATCTTCTGTTAATCCCCATGGTGGCAATTGTTTTACAGGAGAATAGAGCACCAAATCTACCAGCAAAGTGCATTTTGACAAACTTCCCATTGCACACACAGTTTAATAGCCCACGCTGTATGATCTATGGCCAGTATGCAGCGCGTCCAACTTCAAAGTTCAGTTCCCCGCTGAGTGATAAAAATCACACTTAATTCCTGTCTTAAAAGTCACTGTGGAGCATCAGCGAGGACACCGTTTAGAAAATCTGCCACCGAGGCATCAGCTTAGGTTTCACAACATTACATCACCTGTCTAATTGATCCGCTTGTTTGGGCTCATTTCATACTTGCATGGAAGTGCTGATGAAGGGGGTCTGGTTTTTCCTCCCCGGCTGTGTGTGTGTGCGTGCGGGGAGGCAGGTATTAGCCCTGACAGATCGCACTGTTAATTGCTAATTGTGTTTCTCATTAGGCGCAGGGGTGACAGGTGTTGTTAGAGTGTTGTGAGTTCGGTGCTCTCCCGTGAATTGCGTTCGCTCCCTGCGCGCCACATTGCCGATCCGCTCACTAATGGTTCCCCCGAGAACTCCCATCAGCCCCTGGGCTCGGTGCAGCGAGGGGTCGGCTTTAGATACTGTGTAGCAGCAACAGCCGCATTGGGAGGTCTCGAAACAGAGAGCTTTGTCAACTCACACCTCCTTTTATCACAGTCAGTATAGCACTGTGTATGTATATTATGTAAAGTATATTTGTTATGGGTTTTAATAAGGTTCTAAATGAAGTACAGTCACAGGAAGTAACTCAAATAAGGGAAAATGTCACAGATGTTACTGTGAGCACCTGACACTATCTTTGTTTCATGGTTTTGGGTGTGGCCTCGAATCTAGAAAAGTGAGATAAGTCCGTTGAAAGCTGTAATGTTGAGAATTAAAAGATCACAGCTCACAAAATATCCTGACACAATGTTTGCTAACATGTTTATATATGAACCAAGGTTCGTAGACGTTCAGAAGACACCAAAATATGAAATAATACATGAAATAAATGGATTATGATGAAGGAAAGAAGCCTCCAATCTTCAAATGTACTGAACAATAGAATATTAACAGACATTTCATTCAGGATGAATGTCATAGTAAAAAAAAAAGACATCATATCAAGTCAGTCCTTTAAAATTTACTTGGCGACACAAGTTTTTCTTGTCAGAATGTGGAGAAATGAGATTAGAAGATTCAAACAGCTTTTGTGGGATTAAAACACACTTGGAAAAAAAAGACTCGGGGTCAGTTCCCTATCCTGTCTACTTTAGTTTGAAACATGTTTGATGTCCTTAAGACCACATTTACTTCCACATTACAAGACAGAGAGGATTCTAATGTAATGCACGTAAGACGTGTGGCATTCATATTTAAAGCTACACTCAGCCAGTTGAGCATAGCAGGTCAGTAATTCCTCAGCTCATTCTTGTACACACTGGGGACAATGAAATATGAAAATGTGTGCTGCTTTATTGGATGTGGTAATTACATCTTAGACCATCAGTGAGGACACAAATTGTGTCTTGGTAAAGGCCTGATATGTATTTTGAGGAAGGATAATGGGCTTCTACCTCATTTTTGTTAGATTACTGTTAAAACATTTGCAGTTGCCATGCACTCATTTGTGCTGTCATAGCTGGAAAAAAAAGCTATTTGGTGCAAAATGAACAAACAGTGAGCTGGTTAGACGCCTCATTTCTTTGTAAATTCTGACTAAGGAACTTCCGTAAGTTGCTTTCCTTTATTTTGTCAATTTTTGTTAGATTATTGAATTATTTTATTATTTTTTCACTGTTGGTTTTCTTATATCAGGTGTCATTTTAGCAACACAAGGTTCACTGCCACAATGACTGTAACCACAAACATAAACAATCTATCTTACTTCTCATATTACACTCTGTTATTTGGATTTATGTGCCCATTTCTCATTTCTGCATTGTACCTTTTCATCCTATTACCTATTTAAGCCCTTGTAAAGCAAAGACAACACACAGATTGCAGTATATTTGTTGGATTTGGGTGCTGATATAGCAAATGGCAAAACCCCTCATACCAAAATTACAATCATCTTGAGCTGCTTCTTTTTAATATATCTAAATATAATGAACATATTTAGAATATAAGGAGTCCAACAGCATGTAATAACAGAAGTTATCTGTATGAAGCTTATAATGTGTGATGTTTTACTGAGACTGTCAGTGAGGTGTTGATAAAGTGATAATTTTGAAGTCGATGATAATTATTTGCAGGCTGTTGTTCATAGTGTTGCATTATTGGATTTAATTATATAATAACACCTACCCTTTGGTAGTATACCTTATACTCCTGTTTTGTTCACTTAAAGGATCAGACAGGTAATGTTGCATACTTTATTTATTGTCAACAAATCATATTGAAAGACCAAAAGCAACAATGGGTTAGTGTGCCTTCAGTGCTTTTGACTTTACCTCCTCTGTCTGTAGCACTCAGCACCTAGCTTATTGGTTCCTAATGAAGACTGTTTGTAAGTTTTTGCTATCGCTACATAGCCAATGTTAGCATTAACAGGTGTTTACTTACCAGTCTAGAAGAAACGGTGCCAGTTAAGCATCAAATAACATTGTTTTCTCACCAAGAGCTGTTCCCAGTAGTGGAAAGAAACAGCAATGTTTCGCTTCTAGTTCTGTTACTTCTTTTCTTTCAGTGAAGTTAGCATGATATCCAACTAGCCCCCGGCCTGTCTTGTCATTTTTCCTGAAGTGGCATGAATTCTAACTTCTTGTGTTGTAAACACAACGATGGCTGCAGCGCTTAGCAGACAACTATCACCACCACCTTCTCCCAGCGAGAAACCACAGAGAAAATGTACAAATAGCCCCTTTAAAAAACATGGAAATAGTTTATTTGTTGGGGACTATTTTTAGCCGTGGATTAATAACATTTGGTGTGCCTGGGAAATATTTACAGCAGCAGAACAGTGTTTGTAATGTGCTGTGTAATGAAGGTACTTGTCACTCAGTGTAGTGTTTTGGCTCATTTGTGTTTTTAGTCATTTTCAGACGACAAAAGAACTCAAATAAGATATATCAGGCTTTGGCTACGTAGATGACACTCATTAGTTGGTTCTATCCATTGTTGGTTTTAGTCTATTCACAAAATTTGGTAATGATAATAACAAAAAACATATCATCATAAACGTCACGTACAGTTAACTTAACATCTATTTGACATTGTCCCTCCAAAAATGATTGTATAAAGTGGTTTTAGTCCTATTATTAATATACTGGGTTGTATTAAATTGTGCGGTTTGTATATCATTGCAGTTTGAAAGTTTTGTGCTGATTTTAGTTGTCGAACTGGTTGGTTGTCACCATCTGTTAAGTCTACTCAAAAACTTACACAGCCTGTATGTAATAGAATATTCAGCAAAGGGGGTTGATTGTTTTGGTGACTGGTAATTATTATTATTGTACAGACCCTTGTGTACCTGCCTGGCATGCTGCTTTTCCTCTGTTGTCACTGGCTACTAATTACAGTCTGAAGACAAGGCCTCTGGACGGCCAAGTTTGAGTGAGAAGCGTCCCCACGGTGTCGGTTGCCTGTCCCTCACTGCTGCTATTAGCTCAGTGTCAGCTCCACTTCACAGCCATTATTAGCCTGGGTATTAACATCTAGCTGACTCACTCTGATACCTAGATGAGTGCCTGTCACAGCACCCATGTGGATCTTCATTGTTCTGGAGACCTCATGGGGACGTGCTGCAGCTCAGAGTGCTAATAATTATAATTACCCTCAGAAGACGGTTGGGTCCCTGTTCGTGCAGTCATGTTTACAGTCAACTTCGTCTGGGTCCCTGAACGCTGATAAGTTGTTGCCTCTTTCATTCCCACCCCAAGGCTCAGCAAGCTCAAGAGTAAAGCCGAACTGTAGATCAGTTTAAAAAACTTAGAAGTCATTAAAAACTAGTGTTAATCTCTGATTTCTAGAGAGGAAACATTTAAAATATCAAGAATTATAAACAGAGTTTGGTGCGTTTGTTACAGTGACAGCACTTCTGGCTCTGGAAGCTGGGGATCATGGGTAATATACACTATTTGGCCATGTTTCAGTTCAGTGAGTGGGACTACACAGTCAAAGCTCTGGTTGCTGCTGCTCAGCAAAAGTCACATTTTGCTGCTTTAACCTTCACCTTCCCCTTTGACCTTTGCTAATGTGTCTTCCTTTTCGCCTGTCTTCCGCTACATTAGCAACTACACCACTGAGAACACACATCCACCCAACACACACACACACCGCCCCCTCCGCCTTCCCCCACAGGAGGTGAATTCAGGTCTCTGGGGAACTTTTTATTTTCCAGCACACACAGCAGATCCGTCCAGTGCCAATTAGCTCATTATCTACGCTAACAACTTCACCAACAACCTATGCAGTGATGACTGACTGACTGACGTGCAGCCGAGCTTTTGTTTTTGCACTTAATCCAAGCGGAGGATGCAAGAAATCTCACAGGGGAGTAACTGACTTCTGCAGTATATGGCTTTATTAATGATAACCTGTCAACGTTCAGTCTTGTACACTTACATCAGCCAACATAAAGTCTCTCACCCTTGATTCAAATAGCTTGATTTTGTTCATCTGGGTGTACGTCCTGCCTTTGTTCAGTGAATACCCTGTTCCCAGTATGCTTGCCTTCATTGTTTTGTAATCTCTGCTTCCCTAAATAATAATAAAAATAACCAGACAGTTGAGTTGGTAATGAATCAGAAACAGTTTTAATTTTTTCGGGCCCTTTAAATGATGCAGGATAGAAGTTCACCATGCAGAGCTTGTAGCCGTGACGCTGACACTGATCCCAACACGAGCACCACTGAGCCCCGTATGAGGTTCGCCACCCACTTAGTGAGCCGTCCTACAGCGGCGGCTGGTGTGAATGCACCGCTCCGATGATGGGATGTGACAGCAGATCCCTGAGCAAGGCTGAAGTGTCCACACACATCTTTGTCCCTGTCATACACACAAGAGCGCAGTCAGACTGCACAACCAATCAGCTCGGCTTGGATTTTTGCTTTTGTGCAGGCTTGTGTGCATCTGTGTGTGTGTGTGTGTGTCTACATGTGCGTCTGCCTTACTAAATGCTTAACGTTTTATGAATTAAATGAAGTTGACATGCATATTATGCACACTAATACCACCATAATCCTAAACAGTTGACAAGGCAACTTGCCCTGTCAACAGCCTGTTAGTCATTTAGTCGATTGATAGAACATTAATTGGCAACAATTTTTGATAACTGATTGATGGTTTAAGTCATTTAGGAAGCAAAATGCTGACGTTTTGCTCGTTCCAGCTTCGCAATTTTTTTGGATTTGATTCTTTTCTGTGTTTTATATGATTGTATATCATCAATGTAAATATCTTTTTTGAACTGTGTCAAACAAAACAATTGATTTGAAGATGATGCGTCTAGAATTGTTTTTTTTGTTTAATAGTTGTGGCCGGACGCTTTATGTTTTCAGGATTTCTGTTCATCCATCCCCTTGTGGTGAACGCAATATCTCAGGAATGCCTCTTCAAATTTAGCACAAATGTCCACCTGGACTCAGAAAGGAACTGATTAGAGTTTGGTTGTCACAAATCAGGGATCAGTCAAAGGATTTGACTTGTGATTGATTTAAATTCACCTCTCTACTTCATCACTGTAGATGACAACCTGGACAGGGTGCTTTCTGTTGTTGTAGTCTGCCACAAGCTCCCTGCTTTTGCTGATATTGAGCCTCAGGTGATCATGGCTGTACCATGTGACAAAGCTCTCTGTCAGTCCTCTGTACTCCTCTGTAAAAATAGTATATAAGTGAGGACAACATGTTTCTCAGTGTAAATTATTTACTGGACTCTTACTGGAATGACGGCAGGTATTCTGCACAGACAGATATGTTGGATAAGGAACATGAGATCATTAAATCAAGATCAGTGGCTATCTATATGGTTATATTGGCATTTATTT
>NW_026115848.1:0-23400 GCF_001640805.2 Lates calcarifer
CCTTACTATACTATGTGCCCATTACCTATATACTATGACATTTTTTGATGTTTTTTTTTTTGACGTTTATCTTATACTATTTTTTTTTTTTTTTTCTATTTTTTTTGTTTTTGATGCATACTATACTATTGATCATTTTTTTGTGGTTTTTGATGCCATACTATACTATGACATTTTTTGACCGTTTTTGACGCCTTACTATACTATGTCATTTTTTGACCGTTTTTGATGCCATACTATACTATGACATTTTTTGACTGTTTTTGACGCCTTACTATACTATGTCATTTTTTGACCGTTTTTGATGCCTTACTATACTATGACATTTTTTGGTGGTTTTTCACGCCTTACTATACTATGTCATTTTTTGACCGTTTTTGATGCTATACTATACTATGACATTTTTTGACCGTTTTTGATGCCATACTATACTATGACATTTTTTGACCGTTTTTGATGCCATACTATACTATGACATTTTTTGACCGTTTTTGATGCCTTACTATACTGACATTTTTTGAGCAATTTTCAGGCCTTACTATACTATGACATTTTTTGACCAATTTTCAGTCCTTACTATACTATGACAGTTTTTGGTGGTTTTTGACACCATACTATACTATGACATTTTTTGACCATTTTTGACGCCATACTATACTATGACATTTTTTGACCATTTTTGACGCCATACTATACTATGACATTTTTTTGACCATTTTTCATGCCTTACTATAGTATGATATTTTTTGAAAGTTGATGTAAAGCTGTTTGTGAATTACCTGGAGGACTCTGTCCTGGTCTCAAATAACTTCTTTCTTGTACAAAAACTCTCTGTAATCGTGGATTACGTCTCTGTGATCGTGGACTACGTCTCTGTGATTGCGGACAATGTCTCTGAGATTATGGACAAAGTCTCTGTGATCATGGACAATGTCTTTGTGATCGTGGACGATGTCTCTGAGATCATAGACGGCGTCTCTGTGACCATCGACAATGTCTCCATGATCGCGGGCAGTGCCGTCAAATCGGTGACCCCCGTCTCCGCCGATTCTATCGCAAGGTCTCTACGAAGCATGGGACAATGTCTCTGATCAAGGACAACGTCTCTCTCATCTTTGACAAGGTCTCTGTGATCATGGACAACGTCTCTGATCGTGGACGATGTCTCCCTCATCCTCAACAATGTCTCTCCGATCATGGACCATGTCTCTGCGATCGTAGGCAAAGTGGCGACGCCTGTAGAAAATCACAGAGAAACATACAAAGGAAAATGATCAACACACTACCACCTATTCCTCATTGACAGTTTAACCATGAAAACAGAGAAATATTCAACATTACAGACTGAACTAGAGCATTTAACAAACATTAGAGGCTGTTTCAGAAAATGAACAGTCTATCAACTAATTCAACCCAACCAGTCGAGGCAGATGGCCGCCCAGCCTGAGTCTGGTTCTGCTCGAGGTTTCAGCCTCGAAAGAAGAGTTTTTCCTCTTCACTGTCACCTAGTGCGCGCCTATGGTGGGATTTGTTGGGTCTCTCTCTGAAAATATTACAACATATAGAGTTCGGTCCTGCTCTATATGAAGAGTGCCTTAAGATAACTTCTGTCGTGATTTGGCTCTAAATAAATAAAACTGAATTGATCACTGAAGTCAGTGTCATCACTCTGTGTTGGACAGTTGACTAAAGCTGTTAGTGAATTACCTGGAGGCCTCTGTCCTGATCTCAAAGAACTTCTTCATTGTTCAAAGACACTCTGTGATCGTGGACTACGTCTCTGTGATCGCGGACAATGTCTCTGAGATTATGGACAAAGTCTCTGTGATCATGGACAATGTCTTTGTGATCGTGGACGATGTCTCTGAGATCATAGACGGCGTCTCTGTGACCATCGACAATGTCTCCATGACCATCGACAATGTCTCCATGATCGCGGGCAGTGCCGTCAAATCGGTGACCCCCGTCTCCGCCGATTCTATCGCAAGGTCTCTACGAAGCATGGGACAATGTCTCTGATCAAGGACAACGTCTCTCTCATCTTTGACAAGGTCTCTGCGATCATAGACAATGTCTCTGATCGTGGACGATGTCTCCCTCATCCTCGACAATGTCTCTGCGATCACGGACCATGTCTCTGCAATCATGGACGACGTCTCTGTGATGATGGACGACGTCTCTGTGATCGTGGACGATGTTGTGGACAAAGCGGTGACACCTGAAGAAAATCACAGAGAAACATACAAAGGAAAATGATTCATACACTACTATCTATTCCTCATCAACAGTTTAACCATGAAAACACAGAGAAATATTCAACATTATGTCTTACTATAACGTGACATTTTTACTTCTGTTTTGGATTACTTACGCATCGCTTTCATATTACAGATTACTTTTACCTCTAATATTAGATTACTTTTATCATTACATGATACTTTTCTTATTACGTATTACTTCTAAAGTCACAGTTAACTTTTACTGCTGTAAACTACATCTAGTTACAGATTACTTTGACTATTACATTGTACTTCTGCTATGGTTAATTACTTTCACATTACTATTAATACAGATTACTTATACATTATTTTTATATAGCAAATTAATTCTATTATTACACTTTTCTGATATACTGAATACTGAACATAAACAGTTTGATGTCAGTGCTCTGTGTTGGACAGTTGATGTAAAGCTGTTTGTGAATTACCTGGAGGACTCTGTCCTGATCTCAAAGAACTTCTTCATTGTTCAAAGACACTCTGTGATCGTGGATTACGTCTCTGTGATCGCGGACAATGTCTCTGAGATTATGGACAATGTCTCTGTGATCATGGACAATGTCTTTGTGATCGTGGACGATGTCTCTGAGATCATAGACGGCGTCTCTGTGACCATCGACAATGTCTCCATGATCGCGGGCAGTGCCGTCAAATCGGTGACCCCCGTCTCCGCCGATTCTATCGCAAGGTCTCTACGAAGCATGGGACAATGTCTCTGATCAAGGACAACGTCTCTCTCATCTTTGACAAGGTCTCTGTGATCATGGACAACGTCTCTGATCGTGGACGATGTCTCCCTCATCCTCAACAATGTCTCTCCGATCATGGACCATGTCTCTGCGATCGTAGGCAAAGTGGCGACGCCTGTAGAAAATCACAGAGAAACATACAAAGGAAAATGATCAACACACTACCACCTACTCCTCATTGACAGTTTAACCATGAAAACACAGAAATATTCAACATTACAGACTGAACTAGAGCATTTAACAAACATTAGAGGCTGTTTCAGAAAATGAACAGTCTATCAACTAATTCAACCCAACCAGTCGAGGCAGATGGCCGCCCAGCCTGAGTCTGGTTCTGCTCGAGGTTTCAGCCTCGAAAGAAGAGTTTTTCCTCTTCACTGTCACCTAGTGCGCGCCTATGGTGGGATTTGTTGGGTCTCTCTCTGAAAATATTACAACATATAGAGTTCGGTCCTGCTCTATATGAAGAGTGCCTTAAGATAACTTCTGTCGTGATTTGGCTCTAAATAAATAAAACTGAATTGATCACTGAAGTCAGTGTCAGCACTCTGTGTTGGACAGTTGACTAAAGCTGTTAGTGAATTACCTGGAGGCCTCTGTCCTGATCTCAAAGAACTTCTTCATTGTTCAAAGACTCTCTGTGATCGTGGACTACGTCTCTGTGATCGCGGACAATGTCTCTGAGATTATGGACAAAGTCTCTGTGATCATGGACAATGTCTTTGTGATCGTGGACGATGTCTCTGAGATCATAGACGACGTCTCTGTGACCATCGACAATGTCTCCATGATCGCGGGCAGTGCCGTCAAATCGGTGACCCCCGTCTCCGCCGATTCTATCGCAAGGTCTCTACGAAGCATGGGACAATGTCTCTGATCAAGGACAACGTCTCTCTCATCTTTGACAAGGTCTCTGCGATCATAGACAATGTCTCTGATCGTGGACGATGTCTCCCTCATCCTCAACAATGTCTCTCCGATCATGGACCATGTCTCTACGATCGTGGGCAAAGTGGCGACACCTGTAGAAAATCACAGAGAAACATAAAAAGGAAAATGATTAACTGATTAACGGACTTGCTGACATCGCATTCATTTTTCAAATGCACAACATACTTTTACTAAGCCGCTAATTAATTTGATGCATTAAATACTGTAAACTGTGGTGAAACATGGTGGTAAATAAAAAGCTAACTCACCAAATTAGCGGTTAGCAAAGAGGAAAAGGTTCGCTGATCACATCCAGAAAACTGCTGCGTGTCACCGCGTGTTTCACCTCAAATGTCTTCACGGACAATCCAACGTCGAATTTCCGAGAGAAAATATCTGCTTCCCCGTTGTTATTTCAAAATATATCGAAGTTGTTTGCAAGCTACAAACTTTTCTCCACTCAACTCATCTGGGCAAAGATGGCGGACTTCTTCTTGCAAGTTTCCGGCAGACTGGATGCCTCGCGGCAGACTGCTGCCTCCCACCGGTTGGGGATCACATTACAATTCGGAGTGACTGTAAATGTAGATGGAGATCTATCATCTAGATGAATTCAGAGACCGCCTACACAACCCTTAACTGATTTTCACTGGTATTCGGCGGCCTCTCCATTGTAATCTACGCGGCGTCTATCGTAATGTGTACTGGTGTAAAAGAAACCACGCCCACTTCCGTGTGACAGAACCCTCGACTGCTGCGTTCCCATGGAAACCACGCACAGGCGGCGTCTAAAACATGTAAAAAAATAAAAATTAAAAAAAAAATCACAAGCAGGATATTTTTATGTCGTGCAATAAAACGCAAAAACTCCTTTAGCTTGTGTTAAAACCTAATACCTTATTTCAGACATTTAAGCAAAAACCCATTGACTTTGGGACCAGGGAACCAGAAGCGCTAAAAAGCTAACTTACTTCCGGGTTCTAGGGCTTATTCCTGCACCGCTTAATAGGATTGGCTAAAATTGAATTTAATGATCTTATGTTTTTCTTGTAAAATCGTAAAAAATCTTAATGTTAAAATCTTATTTTAAAAAAGCTGAGAGCTAAAACTGGATAATAAATGTAGGATATTTACTTTTCTAAGTATACATACCTCAAAATTATACTTAAGTACAGCACTTGAGTAAATATACGTATTGTTGCGATAGTGTAACTAATAAATCAACATTTTAATATAAAGTGTAATTGCAAGCCAGTAACCAGGGGAAAGTACTTTTATTTTTGATAATTAACACAAACTATTTTCTTACCTCTTCAGATTTGATACAGCAAAGCGAGCTGATGAGTGTTGTTCAATTTAAGACAAAACAAACCAACATATACAGATTTTAAATGCAGTTTTATTACATTTTCATGGCTGAAACATCCATAATACTCATTAACCATAAACTCACGTCAATCACCATCCTAACTGCACAAGAGCAAAAACTAAAAAAAAAAAAAAAAGAACAAATAATGATCAGTAATACTGATGCCTAACACAGGTTCAGACTGGGTCCATGCATTTATCATTAACACATTTTGGTTGTTTCTTTCTATTCATGTCACTACAGGAAGCTGGTTTCTGGAGATGTGACCTGAGAGCTACCATAGTTTTAGGTTGGGGGAGGGGGGTTTGTATAATACGCTGGCATTACATCTTATAAAAGTCCAATTAGTTAGTGAGAAAGGGCACTTCCTGTTATTAAACCGACACATGGAGATTATGAGTTGTGATCAGTATGCAACACTTTGCACCTTCCCTCTGTGTGTGTGTATTTGTGTTGTTGTAGGTTGTGTTTACAGAACAGTCTCAGCACAGGAGTCACCGAAGTGAGCGTGCAGGTTTCTGTAAATGTCTCTGTGTGTTTCAGGTGGTGGCGGGTCGTGAGGTGGGTAAAGGCTGCGCTGCTGCTGCTGATGTTGTTGTTCAGAGTAGAGGCCAGACTCCTCGCTGTCTGACTCCACCCGGATGCTGACCTGGGGCTGAGGCTGGCGAGGCGGCAGGTGTGACGGAGCGTCCCCGGGGGCGAGGCTCGTCTGGGAGTGGACAGGTGAGGGGGGGCAGGAGATCTTCAGGTGCAGAGTGATGCTGGGGAACAGTGGTGGAACCGGCCACGTTACACTTTTACTCTCCGTCTCACACCTACACTCAGTTTCCAGTTTATTAGGAACACCTGACTAAAACTAAACTAAAACAGTAAATCTTCCCTCATGTTGTCATGTTCAGTTTGTGTTGTAGGGAGCTGTTAGATTGGACTGTTACATGACTGAAGAGGGCGCTGTTGTTTAAGCTGAGCAACACGGACTGAAGCTGACGGGGTTTCTGAAGGAGAGAAATACTGATGAAGAGACAGAGGAGAGAAATGGAGGCGGTAGGAAGCTGCAACAGGAAGGAAAGCTCAGGGCAAACAGGATGAGTTTGTCTGTAAATTTGAACAAATATTTAGAATAAAGCCAATTAGCTTCATTAAAATGACCGAAACTATGCAAAAAATAATAACTTGTACAGATAAACAGGGGCTGATTGATTAGTTAGGGTTAGGGTAGAAGGCTAAGGTAGAAGGAGATGAGTTTAATAGTACTAAAAGTTGTGTTTTTAAATCTGAATTACAGTTTTTCTCCACTGTTTTGATGCAATATTATGAATCAAAGCCCAGTTTGTGAGTCAAAAATACCAATAAGTGTGTAAAGTTCAAGACAGAGAGGACAAATCATACATCCACACCTGGAGACACACATTTACTGAGCTGTCATTTAACATCAGGTCATTTATTTTTAAGTTAAATCAAGTGGAAATCTAAACTGTTTTTCTTCTAAACTTGTTGTTTCTCTGGACAGCGTTAGAGGGAATCTGGTTCTAAAAAAGACTCAAACTGTGGAAGATATCTGTTGATTTGACTAATTTGGACAAATGAAATCTTAGATTAGCACAAAATAAGAACTAACTCGTATCAATTACACTGAAATCGCATTAGAAATCTTAATTTAAAACGGCCTTAAACCTATCCTTAATCCATTTACAGCCTCGAGGCCTTTTCAAACAAACAATGTGAAGCTGAAGCTCCACCACAACATATTTTATTTCTCATATATGTTATTCAAAAACAACAGTTTGAAAAAAAATAATTAATATGAAATAACTCCTAGAACACAAACCAATGGAGAAAAACTGTATTACAGCTGTGATAAATACCAACTGATCTTGTTTAATTTCTAAATGATCGTTATAGGGACTGACCACCTCTGTACACTTCTTACTGCTGTAGCAGCTGTGAGCAGAGATAACAGAGAGACATGCCAACACCTGCATACACACCAGAAACCAATGAAATGGAAGAAATGGAAAAGGTAGCGGACTCTGGAGACGCTCTCTGACTGAATCAATGTGTTTTTCACACTTGAGGAAATAAGATGCTCGACAAACAGCAGAGCAACCAGAGCCAATTTTAAAAAGGGGAGAGACTGGTATTTTCAAAAGAAACAACCAAAATCCTGTCATGGTGAATAAGCTCTCACACCCTCACTGATATAAATGAGGCGGACAAAGTGTTGAAAACACCTCTCAGTGTAACACAATACAGTTCGACAGCAGCACAAACGACATCCTTTGTCTCACTGAAGACAAAGAAACGAATGAAGAGCATCGTTCAGAGTTAATCTTAACAGCCAGAATAAAGGCATTTCTATACATTCACACCTCAGAGACACAAGCTGCTCCGGCAGAAGTAAAACCAGAGCGAAAAGATCGTCTACATCGGGTCATAATCAGGAAATAAAGGTTTTAGGTTTTTATCATTACTCCCTGAAAAAACAAGCTACATGTTTCCAAAGAGAAAAACTCATGAGCATCAGAGTAAAGTTATAAAATATGGCTGGTCTCTGGTGTTTACTTCTCTCTAACTCTGAGGTTGGAAATGCCAGAGATAGTGACACAACCACAACACAACCACACAGCTATAATTTATACAAACATTAGAAATAAATGGCACATTCTGCAGACAGAGCTGAACTATCCAAGCCTGAAATTAATAACCTGTTTGCAGCAGTGGCGGGTCAGAGCGACCATCCAGATGTTAATGCAGATGCAGAACATGACATATGTTACAAATGAGAAAAGTAATTATAATAATCTGTCAGCAGGAGACTACTGGAAGAGATGTTAGATTACAGGACGGACCTAGAGCAGAGGCTTTCAAACTGTGAGGCGTCCCTCCCCAGTGGGGGGGTGAGGAGAGAGGTGAGGCAGAAATGGACAGATGCTTGTTAAAGACAAACAGGAAGTCGGGTATTGTAGTTTCGTAGTTTTTGCAGGTTGATTTTTCCAGCTTTTAAGATTGTCAGCTCAGGTATTTAAGGTATCCTGGCGCCTGAAAATTGTACTTCCTCTCAGTCAAACCTGAACCCAGAGATACAACACACTTATTTTTAGATTCACTGGGACTTACACTTTCAGAGCATATCATGTTTGCTATCCATCGCGTCCATAAATGTCCATAAATCCACTTAGAAATCAGAGAAAAAAAGATGTTCCTTCTAACTGCAGAACTTGCCTGAGAATCTGAAGTGTTCTTCAGTATCACAGTAATCCAGTGCTAACTGTCTGGACATGCATGGGTGCACTGCAAACAGGAGCTGCTAACAGCTAATTCGGCATTCTTTTAATGTGCCAGTTTGCAAATACGTAAACAAATATCAGCTAAAAAAAACAGGAGAACATTATAATTCCTGTAGACGTAGAGTGGGGCTGGGTGGGGAGGGTCTCCACAGTGTCAGACTTTGAAAACCTCTGACCTAGAATATGTACAACTTTTCCAAACCCTCGTGCACTGCACTGTACACAGTACTTTCTCTGCAAGTGCTCTGAATTATCTCTTATTTTATCTCTATACTGTACATGCTTGCAATGTAAAAACAATGTAAGCGATCCAAATCATCTACGTTCAAAAATAAAATGTCTAAAATCGTCATCCAACGTGCACATAAATACAAGTGATGCAGCAGCTGAAAACCGAGCAGAGTGTGTGTTTCTATGTGGTAACTATGTGTTTTTGTTGCCTGGAGGCGACAGTGCTGTTGTTCCAGCCAGTGTTAGTGTCAGGTGAGTAAATCAGATCACTGTAGGGCACGTGCAGTTTCAGCACACAGTACCTGCGGTCTAGTTCATTTTGATCAGACGAGACTGTCGAGTAAGGGTTCACCTCCTGTAAGAAAACACACACATATACACACACACACAGAGAACAAGTGCACAAAACAAAATAAGTGTTCACAGCGAGTAAACACATGAACAAGTACAAACACACACACACAGATAATACAGATGAACAAGAGGTTCCTGTTTGTCACATTATATCAACAAGCAGTTCATCTACAGAAGCTGAATTTGATACTGATATTTACATCATGTTTATATTTTTACTGGCTGTGTTTGCAGACGCATCAAAAATGTGATTATCTGCAATTTCAGGAAGAATCTGAGGAGCCGTGCTCTCTGAGTCTGGTCATTTCATGGTGCAATTCAGGGCTGCAACTACTAATTATTCTCATAGTCTGATTACTTTTTCAATCAATTGTTTGGTCTATCTGATGTCACAAATGCATATCACATTTCCCAGAGTCCTTGGCGATGTTTTTAAAGCTAGTTTTGTCCTTGTTTTGTCTAAAAAAAAGACCAAAAAGCTTTTGTGTTTAAGAAAATAACAACAACGATTAATTGATTATTAACATAATTGACAATTAATAATAAGAAGAAACTAATTAAAAAGAAACATTTTCACACGAATTAATATTTGAAATTTTTTTTTCTCAATGTTTTTGTTTTTTCTTCTACAGCAAAAAATAAAAATATGTTCATATATTGAAAAACAAAGTTTACAATGTTTAATTTATTCCCTTCTAAATGTGAATAAATGCTGCTGAATGTGAAATCTAAAACAGAGAATTCAATTGCTGGATTAAAACTCCATCAGAGATTTAAAACACAAACCAAACTGACACAGCCAGAGGTGGAGGAGAGGGTTGGTGTACTCACAATCAGACGTCTGGTTTTGGGTGGGGGGGTTAACAGGGGTGGGGTCTGGCTCTGTGTGGGGCTCTATGGCCTCCATGGGGATCTTCACAGGAGGGGGGGCAGAGCTGTTGGGCTGGGTGACAGAGAGAGGAAGCAGTCGGCATGCAGGACCAACAAGGATGGATATATTCTGTATTTTTGTTATTGTAAAACAAGATATTCCTCTGAGCCACAGAGCTCTGTTGTGTTCTCACTACAGCAACAAGTGTGGATTCATCCGCCGCTGAAAATAGTCCCAAACAAATGCACTATTTTCTCTTCTTAACAGTGAGCAGCTGTTTTAAACATTACTGAGCCTTTTTTAAAAGAAATAAAACTACATAATATATTTGTGAAGTTTTTTAAAGGTTTACCTACAACAAACTGTCTTGATGGCGCTGAGCCAGAGACATTAAACTCTAGGGCGATAGCGTTGCCTTTTAGCTGTGTCTCACTCTGCAGTTTTATTTTTATTACAGTTTTATTCCAGTTTTAACCTCCGATGTCAAAGTATAAACTGCTCCATAAAAAGAGGAACACTTTGCAGACGGTTTAAATCTGTGGTATTTTTCAATAAATTGTATGAACTTATTGTTTCTGTTAGCTGCCGAGCTAACAAACTTGCTAACTGACAAAGCTTCTCAGTAACTATTTATTTATTCCTGAAAACAAAATGCAAGGGCATTAGTTTACAGACCAGTATAGAGAAAACATAAAAATACTAAAAGAGCTATTTTGACTAGCTAACTAAACTAGCTATTTTGAGTTTCGTCAAGTGCTATCATGTTAGCAGTTAGCTGGCCAGTCACGCTGTGTTATGCCTGTATTTTGGCAGCAGTCTGAGCCTAACACAGAATCACTGTGGTTACATGTGTAAAACAGACAGCTGTGTTAATAAATCAGGAGCCTGGATGGACGACTGAAACACCTCCTGACTGAAACGTAGATCTGCGATTAGCCACAACGTCTAATTTTGCTCTGCCACTTCCTGGTGTGACCAGGCCTCAACACATTGTTGGTTTTAGTCTTTTCGTGGTATTTGTGGAACATATCAAAAATACAGAACAGCACCAGCCTTATTTTTAATCTGAATCATTAGTAGACAACACCACTGTCCTCACACTACGGCTAAGTAGCATCTCCAGTTCTGTTCTGTGGATGAAACAAGGACATAAACAGGCACAAAGATGCACAGAGAGAACTGTTTCTAAAGTGCAGGAACATAGAGGGAGAGGTGGACAGACAAAAAGACTGTAGTAAGTGTTATACAGTGCCTTTTCAGCAACACTGTGGGACAGAGAGGAGAAACATCCAGTATTAGTCAGAGAAAACAAACCCAGGAGCGACACAACAGATGGAGCGACACACATTTAAATGCCAAGAAAAGAGGAGAGATTACAGTAGAATGAATGAATGTTTGGCAGGAAGTCATTTCCCCTCACCTCCTCGTCGCTCTCTGGCTCCGCCGCCTTCTTCTCTTTTATCTTCTTCTTCTCATCCTCCTTCTTCTTCTTGTCTTTGTCCGGCAGGATGTCGTCCAGCCAGGCCAGGTCGTGTTGGGAGAACATCAGATCCAGCAGCTTCCGTACGACCATCAGACCCAGAATCTAAAACACAGTGGAAACACAGTTAACACCTCATCAGGACCTGCTCCATTTCTGTTTTTTTAACTGACACAGCGACACACTCACCATGACCGGGAAGATGATGGCCAGGAACGTGGACTTGAGGATCCAGAGCACGGCCAGACAGACGATCTGGACGAGGGTGAAGAGGTGGACTCGTCTCAGAGGGACGTGACGCAGGAAGGAGAAGTCCGGCTGGTGTTTGGCCGGCATCAGATACAGTTTGATCCTCTCCCAGAACTGAAACACAGAGATACAGAACATGTTTTCAGCCTCTACCAACATCAAACATACAGGTAGTTTAATTATTCAGAGCAAAGATTTAGAGCTGAAACCATTAGTCAGTCCATTAATTAATCAGCAACAACTTAAATGCCAAAAATCCTAGTTTCAGCTTTTAAATGCAGAATATCTCACATCTCGTTTTCTTATGTGATTGTAAATAAGTGAATATTGTTGAATTTTTGTTGTTGTTCATGGTTGGACATGATGTTTTGTTAATAGATATGAATTAATTTCTGTTTTTTTGGTTGCAGAACAAAGTAAATTCTAAATTGTGACGACTTTACTTTCTAGGTGGAAGTAGAGCAGTAGTTTTCCAAGTGTTCATACTTAGTATTCTGTAATGAATATCTGCCAGTGAATATCAACACTAGTTTTATTTCTTTGTCATTCAGGCAGATCTATTGTTTTGTGTGGAAACAGGGACATTTTATGGGGCTATGAATTAAAAAAACAAAGGCTGTGAGAAGAACAGCAGCAGTCAACACTATTAACATGCAACTATTCTGATTAATTTATCATTGTGTCAGTTTTCAAGCAAAAATGTGAGAATTTGCTGCTTTTCTTGGTTTTATGTTCCAGTAAACTGACTCTCTGTGGGTTTTACCAACATCAGACAGTTTTCTGATGTTTTATTGACAAAACAATTAACCTAGAAAGTAATCAGCAGATTAATTAATAATGAAAATAGTCCCTAGTTGCAGTATTATAATATATACTATATATATACACTGCAGTTTACCTGGATGCCGCTCAGTGAGGCCACTCCCATGTAGAGGAACACTCCATACAGGACAGGCATGGGGATGTACTGCATTAAACAGAACAGCAGAGCATTAAAAGATGAGTGTAAAATGAAACTGATGCTTTTATTAATAAAACGTCTCATCTGACTGACCTGAAGGACGGGAGCGAGGAAGACCGAGAGTCCGGTCAGAACAAACACCAGAGTTCCTGTGAACCTCTGCTCCCTGGAAACCACACAGTATTATTTTATTAACACACAAAGCGTTAAAGAGTTTAGTGTTGAGAGTGTCGGGATGATCTCACCTGACTCCCAGGAACTGCGGCTGCTCTCCGGGGGCGCTGGACTCGCTCTCCATCTTCAGAGAGTCGATGTGGGCGATGGAGATGACGGTGGCTGCGACGTACCAGGGCAGACCCATGAAGGAACACACAGCCATCAGGATGCCGACCCAGAACAGGTCCAGGTGGTAGCCACAGCCTTTCTGTGATTGGACAGAATGAAAAACTATACATTTCTGTCGAGTACGGCCATTAAAATTATTATTATTATTATTCTATAAACTAGCTGTGGTACATCGTCTCTACCAAATATAAACAAACTGTGCTCTCAATAATTATTTGTTCCTGTTTTGTTTTTTCCCACAAAGTAAAGACACTGAGAACAGACTGTTTCGCCTGTTTTCAGACCTTCAGCTTGTTCTCCTTGCGGTTGACGATGACGGCGCTGATCTGCTGGTCCATGAAGATGAGGATGGTGACGAGGAGAGCGGGGACGAAGCTGGCCAGATACCACCACCAGGGGTTTTTACCGAACGGCATCACCAACCAGCCGCGGTCGGGACGCGTCGGCTGCACCACAAAGACAAATAAATAAGATCAATGCACACATCAAACCTTAAACATCAAATACTTTACATCTACACTGGTAATAATGCAACTAAACTATACAAACACGCAGCGGTGGAAAAAGTATTCAGATCATTTACTCAAGTAAAAGTGCCAATATAGCAATATAAAAATACTGCATTGCAAGTACAAGAATTCAAACATCTACTTAAGTAAGAGTACTTAAGTAGGAGTAAAAGTACTTCACTGTGCAGTAACTGTCTCCTGTGACTGATTCTCTCTGACTTTATCACATCTTTAATCCTGAGCATTTTACTGTTGTAGTTGTTCTGGTGGAGCTGGTCAGATAAATGTGGTGAAGTCAAAAGTTAATAGTTTCAGAATTTTGCTTTAAAGCTGTACTTGAGTAAATGCACTTAGTTACTTGCCACCACTGCTAGCAAGCACACACAAGAAACAGATACACATGCAGATGTTCAGTCATATTTCTAGACATGATTTAGTGACAAATCAAATACCTTGAACTCAGTTGGAACGATTAGTTTGGGTGTGTCTAACCCCATCAACATATCCAGACCCACAAAGGACATGATTGACATGAAGATGGCAAAATCACTGATTAGCTTCCTCAGCTACGTGTCCAACAGCACACACACACACACACACACAGAAACACACCAAGACAAAGGGAGGGCAGAGAAAGAAGTGTAGTACGACAATGAGGAGGGGAGACACGTGAGAAAATAAGTACATGAGGAAATGAAAACAGGAGAAAAGAGAAGATAAACTCCGTAAAAGAATAATTACACATAATAAAATCCACATGAAAACAAATCAATACAAACTACATCACTCAGCTGTGACATACAAAGGTGGGAAAGGTGTGAAAAGAGGCGTTCAGGGACCTTGATCTCAGTGGGCACATGCAGTTTCGGGGTGTCCAGCTCCAGCAGGCAGTCCAACCCACAGAAGACCAGGATAGAAATGATGATGGCAAAGTCACTGATCAGGGAGCGGAGCTAGGGAGGAGGAGAGGACATGGGAGAGGACATTCTGCTGCAGGTATGGAGGTTTAAAGTTAAAGGTGGTGGTTTGGATGAGGTGAAGGTTCATGCAGATATTCAGCAGCTTTAAGGGATAAATGACGGTGATTTTCTACATTTTTCCAACAGTGCGTGCGTCCGTCTGTTGAGGCCGTCTTACCTTTGTCGGGAAGTAGCGGCTGAACTTGAACTTCTTAAGAGAAACAGTCATGGAATAGGTGCCAAAGAAGAGGATGAAGGACATGAGGGCCAGGTCAGGAACATACTTACAGGAGTTCCCCACCAGCGTGCCGCCATACTTCACACACTCTTTCTTACTCAGCTGACTCCAGTCCAGGTCTGTCAAGTTAAACTGCAAAGACAAGACAAGGACAGGGTGGAGGAAGAGGAGGAGACAGGGTGGGATGGGGAAGATGGGAAGCGAGGCCAAAGAGGGAAAGACGAAGCAGAGACAAAAGAGAGAAAAGACAAGCGATAACAGAAGAAAAGAAACTCCACAGTGGAGGAACTTGTGGGACCGTATGTATCAAGCATCTCAGAGTCAAACCGAGGACTGACTCGGACATGGACTCAGACTCAAGTCACGTTAGGAAATAAAATCTCCAGGCAGAAGGACATGATCCTGTTCAAAGAAAACTCTCAGTCTGCTCTCACTGGGATATCAGCAGAGACTGGAGTCATTTATTAAATCAAGAGAGTTGATAAAAGCTTTTTACCAAAGGACCAAATACCACTTCATTACTGAGAATCTTTGGCCAGTTAGAACTGATTTCCTGCCCTGAGATGCTTGATAAATACAGGCCAGATTTAGTCATCAGGAGGTGAGATGACGACATATATAAGCACAAAATCCAAGACAACTGGAGAAGGAACTCAGTCACCTACAGTAGGTAAACTTTCAGCAGTTGCCTCCCCATAGATGAACAGGAAAGATTCATGTGAGTGATGTTAATCAGAAGCGTCTGTGTTTTGTCACTTACCAGCAGAGTCATGTTATCGTCTGCGAGTGGAGCTGAAACATTCAAGCCCAGACCAGATGCTAAAAAACAAGAGGGAAAAATAAAAAATGACAGATGAGTGACATAAACTTTCCTCCTCACTGAGAGTGGTCATGGTGTTTTTACGTTCCTGGTTTGTACATTCATACTCACTTTTTCAGACAGCATCCAACAGTGAGGCAGAAACAGACGAGACAAACAAATCATCACACAGTAAAGACCGAATGTTTGCATCAAATCACACTGAAAGATCTGTGTTTCCTGCCAGTTTCTCACAAGGGTCAAGTGTTTTTCTCAATAAGAAATCATTAGTGGTTAGCTTAGCTTAGCATAAAGACTGGAAGCGGAGGGAAACAGCTAGCCTGGTTCTGCCCAAAGATCAAAAATACACTTTGAACACTGATTAACAGGTTATATGTTGGTTTGTTTAATCCATGCACAAACAAAACTGTGACTTTAGAGGGAGTCACATGATGTTGTTATATCTTGACGAACAATAGTTTATCTGTTTGCTAAATACTGTGCTGAAAGGCTGCTGTTCACGATGACCACGTAACTCTCCATTAAACCACAAACTACTGATTAAAACAGATTAAACAAACAACATACAACATGTTCATTAGAGAGCATTAAGAGGTGTTAGCGCATGTGTTTTTAAACTTTGAGACAGAGCTAGGCCAGCTGTTTTCATCCTGACTCCAGCTCCTCCAGGAAGCAAACGTACCCTAAAAAGTTTGAACTATTCCTTTAAATATTGTAGCTACCATCTGTCAGCTCCATCTCTGAATATTATATTGGTCAAATCAGTTATATTATAATATTTTAGGTGAGGAAACTCAATATCTATGATCACATTCAGTTGTAATAAGAGAGTCTGAACACTCACCCTGGTCTGGAGCGATGCATTCACATTTGTAGGCCGTTATGTAGTCAGGCTTGAAGCCACGGTTAATTGGGTAATACTTAAAGGCTCCAACCTGTGGAAAAGGACACAGTTTTTTCCTTTTAATAACTTCAGAATTAAGTTAAGTGTTGTTCTGTGCAGCTGGGAGTTCCGCTCATTCGTAGATGTTGCATTTCACACGACAACATGTCACCCACCATCTTCTTAATGGCATCAGAGATGAATATGAAGGAGATGAGGCTGGAGAACCCCTCCTCTGTGAAGCGGGTCATGTATTTGATGATGTAGCTGGCGTCCGAGACGACCAGCAGAAAACACTGCAGACACGAGTGAAGGCCGATCCACAGACGCAGCTCCATGTAGTCTATATTGTTACTCCTATGAAGAGAGACGAAAGAGTTAAAGAGACGCTGACGTCCCCTCTGATCTGGCTGTTTGTGGTTCACGATGTGAGCGTCTTACTTGCTGAATTCATAAAGCAGTTTTTCAAAGATGAGAATGGGTCCTGTAGAGCTGAGGATGATGAGCGGCTGTCCACCAAACAAACAAAAGACGGTTCCGGCTAAAGCAGTGCCGAGGAAACTCTCCATCACACCCTGCGAGGAAGAGAGAAATCAGTTTACCTCTGAGGTAAATGTCATTGTTCATTGTTGCTGTGTACTAAGTGAAGTATCTGATTTGAGACACAGTCTTTCAGCAGGGTTATGAGGACCTGGTAATTGTCGGTAGCGTCCCCCAGCAGTCCTCCGAAGGTGATGGCGTTTGTGATGCAGCCCAGGTAGATGAAGAGCACAGCAGAGATGGACTGGATATGGAAGCCATCGTAGATATCGCTACAATACCATGGGATCTTCCTTTTAATGTCCAGCCATAACCCGCCACCAACCCTATTAAAACAAGGTTGAAAGACCCGTTAAGAACCTGGATATAACTGGACCCAGTGACATACAATTTAGCCCTCTCTGGTCCTCTTATACCTCCCGGTGAACTTCAGCTCCTCTCCGAGCTCATGTGGAGCTGGAAGGTCTTCATCTTCTCCTCCGGCCGCCCCCCCAGCTGAGCCATTCATCTGGCCAAGTTCATTCAGGTTCAGCACAGACTTCCTGGGATACAGATAATTAAAAGACTGAATTGAGACTGAGACTGAATTTGTCTAAAATGCGATGCAGGTTAAATATCAGTTCTGTAAATTCTCTGACTGGAAGGCTGGAAAAGTGTGTTCTAATATGTGGCTCATATCTTGAAGACAGGGACTTTGTTGTTGTGATTGGCGACCACAATCTGAGTGGGTCACAATGACATATGGAGTCCCTCAGGGTTCAAATCTGGGGCCTCTGTTATTCAACCTGTACACAAGTTTTACAGCTTCGCAGACGACACCTGGATTTACCTAGCTCTCATCAAACGCTAACAGTCCCACAAACTCAATCTATCGGTGCTTAAAGCAAGTAAACAGCTGGGATGTAAATAAAAATCTCCTTCATTTAAATAAAGAAAAGACAAAAATCACAAAGCGAAGTGACAATTTTTTTCTCAGCTTGATTCAAGAACTATAAAGATAAAAGTCAGAAATCTTTGGGGTTTTAATCGATTCATGTCAAAGCTTCAGGAGACACATCAAGGTAATTACAAAATATGTTGTTATGTTTGAAACAAACTTGAGGTAGATACATATGGACATGTGCTTTAGTTGAAGTACGTGCCTCATTTCAGCCGATGGAACCTTCTTGGGAGGCTCAATACGAATCTTTGGGTCCCACTCCCCTGGAGGGAGGACGATCACCTCATCCAGAAACTCGTCAACACCTGCGATCAGGTCATCGCGGTCCCTGGCTTTGTAGGCAACGTCACTGAACAGCTGGCATGAAATAAAAAAAGAAAAAATCAGAGGTAATACATTTGAAATTGTACATTTGAAATTGTGTATGACTGGATTGGGACGTGATGGTGGCAGTTACTTACATCGTCCACCATGAGTGTCGCGATAGCTCTGCCGATCTCATTGTAGGACTTGGTTTTGCCATGAGGACCCAGCAAGATGAAGAGAAACCTGTCAGAACAGGAGGTTAATAAATGCAAGGATATACATTTCTAGAAGAAGAGAGAAAGGGAAACATTAGAGATGCCCACCTGGTCGGCACAGGAACCTCAGTGAGGCCTCCCAGAGTCGTGGCTTGAGCCAGACGTACAAAGGAGACAAAGGGCTTGTCTAGAAAATCCACCTCACCGATCAGGACATTGGAGGCTTCGGCATCGCGAGGAATCTTCTTCATGAACTTATTCTTTAACTGGAGGAACAAACAGGGAGGGGCAGCAGGAGGGAAAGCATGAGTGGAAATCACATGTTGAGGCATGTTGCACTGCAGCTGACCTTTCCTAGCTGAATGCTATGTGCATCAGATCATGTGAGCTAGTGAAATCAAATGGTTGGATGGTTACAGTGGTTAAGTAGTTACAGAAAATGACTGCATAGAGAAAGGCAGCCTTGCTTGTCTTTAAACCTGTAAGTTGTTTTTTCACTAACTTTTGGCAGGAAATCCTTACTGACTTTTCCCCTAGCACCACTATGAGGTTAACATTTGTTGTTTTGAGTCAAGTTCCATGAAATTGCATATTCCCCTCAGGATGAACTGTGATAACTTTTGTGGAGGTATCATAAAATCACACAAATGGCTTTTATATAAAGCAATCAAATCAGTTACTGACAGGTGAAGGTGAATGTTCTGCTGGGAAACTGAGTCCTGCCTTCACCTGGATGTTTCTTTGACATGTACCACCAACCAGAACATTGTTGCAGACCAAGCACACACACCCCAATGGCAACAGCACTCCCCAATGGCAGGGGCCTCCCCCAGCAGGACAGTGCTCCCACCACACCACGAAAACTGCTCAGAAATGTCTCGAGGAACACGACAAAGGTGTTCACCTGGCCTCCAAACCCCCCAGATCCCAGTGTGATCCATCTCCTGGTGGGTGATACATGTCAAAGTAATATCGAGATGAACGAATGACCCAGGGTTTCCCAACAGAAGAACTTCACCTGTCAGTGCTTTTAAATTAGCATGTGAATTATTGAGCTCTAGCTTGACCTTTGACCTTTGGCCACCAAAATCTAATCAGTTCATCCTTGAGTCAAACAGAATGGTTGCACCAAATCTGAATAAGTTCTATCAAAGCGTTACTGAGATATTACATTCAGAATAATGGGACCAACGGATATTTAAAATCACACAGCTCCTCTCCTCCTTCTCCTCCTCCTCCTCCTCCATCTCCTCCTCCTCCTCACCAAGGAAGCACGTGGCAGTGGAGTGGTGGGTGCTTAAATTAAAACCTCTTTATAATCTGTTAATGCTGCTTTCAGAGTCAATTCACCAACTGGTCCTCTTTCACTCTCTAACTTCTCGGTCCTAAGCGACGATAAACAAGATCAATCTCATGCACTGTGAATAAAACCATCTGCAGCTGTATTTCAGTGAGTTTACTGGTTGTATAATCCTGTAATAGTTATTACATGTTATGATGAAATGGACTTTACTGTAAGAGGGTGCGTACTGGTCAGATCAAAGAAAGCCTGAGGGGCCACGCCGGCTTCTGTGAACAAATAATTAAACCAGAATCAGGAGTCACATGCATGAGTTCATTTCTTGCTGGCTTTGAAGTTCTTGTCAAGATATTTACCCAAATGACAAACACACACGCACACCTCAAATTACTGCTGCTGGTTAACAATGAATACAGTGAAGCTGAACCTCAAGTCATTGCACATCAAAAAGGAAAAACAAGCGACGCAAACTATAATATTCTTCACTGCCACTGCACTTTTTTGGGGAGAGATTCAAACAATTAAGCTCCAGGGAAACAAGAGAAGCTTAGGAGATCTGCACACAAACACACAATGATAAGTACAAGCACACATTCAGCAGGTACAACATAATTTAGCAAATTCCCACCTCAGCTACCAGGCTGTGTGGATTAGGGAGGATTAAAGCAGCTCTGACGACTCTGTATACCTTCTCATAAAACAAAGCTCAACTTTTCACGATACACAAACACAGCAACATGCAAACAAAGCGCACACACACTTTTACACTTGGAGAAATGTGTCACTTTATGCCATCTGTTAACTGTGCGCAGAACTGAAACAATCCATTGTTATTCTCCCAAAGGCAACAGGAGATTATCTGATTACAAATCAATAACAACTCTGACAGTGACTCTGTATAAATCTATAGACACAAATACAGAAAATGTGTAGAATATACAGATATTAAAGGGAAACTCCACCAAACACTCAAAAAGTCAGTTAATTAGCTCCATCAAGACTGTTTGGGTTTGCTTTGACCATTTTTGTTCAACTGTCCCTAATCAACATCCAGTCGTCCACCACCTCCCAGCTCACCCAAAGCAGAAGAAGCTGACTGAGATTGTTTACATGGCTTTTAAAGGGCAGTTCATAACTATCGGCAAGGCCACATACCTCTGAGGATTAAGTTGGGAAATATGTCACAGAATGTGGATTGGCCGTTTAACTGTAAACATAACGAACGTAGATCAACGCTGAAATAGCTGCTAGTTCTGTATGATTACTTTAAACAAGTGAGATGATTTGAGGCACCTATTTTGAAGCAGTTTCTTAAAAAATTAAAGACTACATTCCCCATGAACCCTACATGTTTTTTTCCCCAATGACCTTCAGCTCCAAGAGGCAGAGGCATTATGTTTTTAGGTTGTCTGTCCATTCGTCTGTCCTATTCTAGTGAACGGTTTATCTCAGTAACGCCCCAAAGGAATCCCTTCAAATTTGGCGCAAACATTCACTTGGACTCAAAGCCGAACTCATTAGATTATGGTGGTCAAAGGTTAAAGGTTGAGGGTCAACATCATTGTCAAGAATTCAGACACTAATTTTCTGCAACTGCAATGGTTCGGGGAAGGTGTACAATCATGAGGCGGTATTCTAGTTTAATAATGAAAATAAATATTTGTGATTTTTAAATATTTATGTTTTTAAATATTAATGTCTTCAGTAGAAACCAATGGGCTTAGGGTTAAGAGCAGCACACAGTGTAGGGAAGTCTGAAAGTTTCGTTGGTTTTGGTCTTTTCATGGGTTCTGTTGACAGTAAGGAACATACAGAATACTTCCAGCCTTAGTCCTACATATAACTTTGAGAACCCTGCAAACTGAGTCCACAAAATCACCCACATGCACACAAATCCGCCCACCTCTGCACACATCCACACACATGAAAGAGGCGACTGAACAAAGCAGTTACCTGGTCTGTGCTCGGCGTGTCTGAAATGTCATTCATGCTTCGGCTCTGGGCAGGATCTGTAAATGAACAATGCACCTATATTTGATATTTAAAACACACAATACACCACAGATTTATCTCAGGGGATTTGTCCAGAAAAAAAAGGCTAAAGAAAAAACTAAATTTTAATCCAATTAAAAGGCTATAAGAGCAACAGAAAGGGCATTCAAGTATGTCCACAGTGTGTTCTACAATTTTGCTGTGTCCAGTTGTTTCTGTGAAGGATTATATTTTAATGACTCATTTCCCTTTCTTTCCTCAAAGCAGATTTGGGAACAAATGAAATCGAGGTGAGAGAGAGAACAAGAACATACCACACAGCCCAAAAAATCCTCTCATAATCCCCTTCACCCAGATAGATTCACAAAAGAAATTCGCAAAGGTGCACACAATAGGACCAAAAATCTCTTAAGTAAACACACATTATGTCCAACACATTGTATTCATGGTGAGCATATACACATAAAGCCATCTCAAGAGTTGAAATCATGCAGCTGGGAGTTAGCGGGGATCAGTGTTGATTAAAAAACACACAATAAAGCAGAGTTAATCAAGTGAGAGCTGTGATAGATAGAAAACATTGACCTTCTATGATGAGTTCCTTCACATTGACCATTAGGATGACAGAGGGTTATATCACTGTCTGTTGGTCTGATGCCTCTCAACATTTTGGCATCTTTTTTTGTGAAATATTGGATAATTTTACCTCAAAAAAATTATTAAATGAAATAATTTCACATCACATTTAGAGATAAAAACCTTAATCTGTAACTCAAAAAGCTGTAAAGCTTTTCAGTAAATTGTAGTGGACTATAATGACATGGTGCATGTGTCCTTGTGTGTGTATTTGTGTGGTGTGTTTAGACTCACGCAGGCGGCCAAGGCTGCTTGACTGCCGAGAGCGTAGGTCTTCTGTGGAGCGGTGGATCCCAGAAGCTGAACTAGTACTACGACTCAGATTAACCTGAGGACTACGGCCTGACAGAGCAGCAGCAGCAGAAGATGTGAAAACGATGAGCACAGAAGAGGAGATTGTAACGAGGAAAGGTTGAGAAACAGGTGGCGATCAACATGGCAGAAAACAGAGGAAGCGTTAGGATGTAGTTAAGAGTTTGGTGATTCCTGACTGGTGGTTAAAAATGTGCACAAACAGCACACACACTCACACACACACTTACTGGAAGCAGCGTTGGAGGACTTTCCGATGTCCGCCAGCGAACGGTGGATCGGTTTCTTGGTCTGGTGACGGTGCTTCCTGAGCAACACGAAACTGATCTTCTCTTTCAGGTCCGGGGGGATGAGACCGTCTGCTATCTGCCGATCCACGATCTCATCTGGAGACGAAGTTCACAACACAGGTCTAAACCACCTTCTAGAAACCAGGGTCATTGTAGGTTTTAACTGGTGTCACCTCTTCGAAAATTTGAACCTTACTTGATTTGTATCTTTAAAAAAACTTGTCAATCAGTTGCACGTAGGGACTGTCCACTGGTGAGTTCAAGGACATGCTAATATTTGCAGTTTGAGGATCAGACGCTGAGCTGCACCATTTAGGTGCTATATGTCAGTTTTTGCTATTGCTACATAGCCAGC
>NW_026115849.1:0-20909 GCF_001640805.2 Lates calcarifer
TCATTGGACCGATACAGTCACATGACACACGCAGTTGGAAGACAGTGAAATAGGTGTAATGTGTATCTGCCATGACTTTATATAGAATAATAGTATTGTGATTTACATGTGTTAGTGGCTGCTGTGGCTCAGGGGGTAGAATGGGTCCCCCACTAAAGAGAAGGTCAGTGGTTCGATCCCCAGTTCCTCCAGTCTGTGTGCCAAAGTATCCTTGGCAAGATACTGAACCCAAAATCACCCCTGATGTATCATTGGTGTGTGAATGTATGTGAGTGTGTTAGAGTGCTTCATACATAGAACAAGTGCTGTATGAATGTGTCGGTGAGTGGGTGAATGTGATCTGTAGTGTAAAGCACTTTGAGTGGTCATTATGACTAGAAAAGCGCTATATAAGTGCAGTCCATTTACTATATGTTATAGGGTTAATTGTGAAATAAATATGAGTTTTTTTACATTAATAATGTGAAGCGAGCTCAACAGTGGTGGCAGCATTTGCACTGTGGATGGTTGTATCACGGTTTCGGTCTCACTCAGCTGTTACACCCTATTGTGTGTTAAGTTTGAATTGACTAATGTGCTTGACTGCCTCCCCATCTGATATGATACAGTATGAAGAACAGAATATTTATAGTTCAGTGTTAACTAAGGAAAGAGATGCCTTGCTGCAAGGGTAGGACCCTGGCCGTTGGTTAGTGGCATAGCCCTTGCAACCTGTACTGATGACGTCACCAAAGTCCTTGTGATCCAACAAGACTCAAGAGCCCCTGGTCATTCACTCTGAACAGTTCAAGTTCTTCCACACCCTTGTGGTACTTACTGTATGCCTGCTGTGGCCTTAGAGAGACCAAGGCTGGATTGTGTAGTCCAGTAAAAATATATGTATATAAGAAAAAAACAAAAAAACAATTGAACAAAAAAAACACAATGTACATGTTCGCTTTTGTCACAGTAGTTATGAATCCTGACTACAGCATCCTCTACACCTCTTAAGGGATTTGGAATGAGTTGCAAACTGTGGGAAGTTTTAGAGAAGTGAAAAAATACATTACCCAGTTACACAGCCTTTGCCTTTAAAACCATCCACCTGGGACCTATCATGTTTTTCCTTTCAGATTTATGGAGAAAATAGGGGGTGAGGGCCAGTCTGGAGATGATCAAATTTGTCATTAAATCCGTGTTTATCAAATTGGGGAAGAGAAAACTCTTTTCTATTGAAACTGTGTAAAGGCATGTTTGCATCTCCTGCTGTCAGTGCACTTCACCATCTCCCCACAATACACTTGGCTATCTTCTTCTGTTCTCATCATCTTTTCAAGAAAGTTAGATTTTCCCAGCCGTTGCTCTCTATTGTGCGGCGATGAATGCAAATTCTACAATTCAGAGCATCTCTGGGGACGTGGAAATGGCCTCCGAAAATTACTTTGCACACCTCACTGACTGTCAGACGGGGGGGGAGTTTGGGGAGAGAGATGAAAAGGAGGGAAAGTAGGGAGAAGGGGAGACAGAGCAGTTCAGAGGTATACAAAGGAAAGAGTAAACAAAGTGAAAAGACAGGGGCTGAAGGAGAGATGACTTGCATACTAATGTCATGTGATCTTTAGCCCTGCCTGACCCTTCCTCCATGCCCTCTAACCTGAGAACAGGACGTGTCAACCTCCTCATTAGAATGGCTTTTGGGATGCTCTGATGGTACAACCACAGGGTCAGCATTTAATAAGAGGCCAGGGCAGGGGGGGTCAAATGTATTTAGAGGGCTGTTGACCCTGTTTGATTTCTGCAATCTAAAATCTTGTAAAAGTAGCTGGTGAAGAAAAACATCAAGTGTAGCAAAACATGTTCTGGATTTGAAAAGTATTTAATCCATCTGAGGTCAGGTTTTATCCAACCATTGTCTGCACTGAATCACACAAATTCACAAGAGTTTATTTTGTGGGGCATGTTGATTTTCTTTTTCTTTATTACATGGGTAGGAGAGTAGGCACATTTTGACTTGTGATATAAAAAAATCACTGAATCTGATCAGGACACATCAAACACATCAGGAGAAAATGTTTGTATGTATTTTCAGGTGAATTTAAGAAGACAAAAGAAAATGATACATGCTCACATTCACAATTGTCTGCAGTGCTACAAATAAAACATTGTTAAATATACTGGTATCTAATGCCTGTAGAAGAGAAATTACAGTTTCCCTCAGAGATAATGGTCATAAATCATCTTAAATCACATATTCCCAAACTTTTCATTGAACTAGAAAATTGTACATTGACGTGAGCCATTCTCGGTTAATATATTTACCCTTTGGAGGATTTGTATCAGTCCAAACTCATACAGGTCTAAGACTAAAATGACCTGCACTTATCTGACTTTAGCTGTGAGTTAAAAGAAACAGGGCAGTCATTATCAATGATAGTGTAATTTTATTTTCTTTCATCATTTGCTCTTTTTAGTGCTGCTCTGGAAACTCTCATGGTAGTACACAGCCTTTGTTCTCTGTCATCTTTAATTTATGAGAGCCACAATTATTTCTCCTTTTCCATCTGCATGTCTCTACGTCATCCCGCAGTACAACTCTTTTCTTTTTGTTTTATTTTCAGGATTTTGTGTATTTACAGAGCAGATCTGGTGGGACTGGTGACAACAGACCTGCTTGTCTTGTGTGGAAACCTCTTAATTCCCGGTCCATGTAGGACTTTTATTTATTTATTTATTTTAAGTGATTTTAGTCAGAAATTGACACTTGTGAACTTGTTGTTCACATTTTTTTTTTAAATGTATGACCGTTTCATCTGAAAGGACCAGCACTGGCTAAATTCAGTGCAGATACCTGATATTGTTTAAAAAAGAAAAGAAAAGAAAAAAAAACTCTTTAACATTTCATAAACCTCCCTCTCTTATCTTTTACTGAATGGGAAAGAGTCTTAACTTGAGTCAGAATACTTGATCAGTCTCCCATGGTGAGGTTGTTGCCCCCCATGTGCTACGTTTGTTTTTCCTCTCACACAGTGGCTTTTATACTTTCATTTATATCACATCTATTTACAGAATACTTCTCTGAAGAGATAACAAGAACGTTGTTTAGGTTGCAAGGGGCTCACCACTGTGGTCTGGTGACAATTTTAAACATAGCACAATTAGAACAGAACAAAACTTCCATAACTCCCCTGCTCTATTTTGTACTTCTTAGCATGAAAGTAAAACTTTAAATACAACTTGAGTGGCTAATGATGGGGATGCAAAGGATTAAAAAATAAATTCAAATAGATCAAATATTCTTAGATATGGAAATACTTTATTTTTTGCTTCTGTTCAAACTGTATTGATTCATATTTACTCATTTTGAAGCTGTATTTTGTGGTGGTGCTGCAACAATGATTTCTCTGAAGCATTAAATGTCACTCCGACCTTCCTCCAACCTAATTGTTCCTTTATAGAATCAAGGACCAGATCAATTCTGTCAACAGGCTTCTCTTTTACAAAGCTGTATCAGCATTTATTTAATGCATATCCCACTCCATAGTGTAAAGCTGGCAGCTGTCACCCAGTAAATGTGCACACAAACCCAAGTCTATCTGCAGCAAAACATGGTTGGTTAGCAACTGCACCATTTTAATATTTAAAAAGTTACCATCTTTTACTGTTCAAAATTCCCTCAGTGTTGCACCTAGGCAGCAGCAGAGTGCTGGCCAGGCAGCCTGGTATCACAAAATGGAGTATGACTAACACGCCAATTTCCATAAGTTATCACAGCACGTTTTTGCTTTTTGTCATTTCATGCCATGTCATTTCTCTCCTTGTCTGACCCCTGACCTTAACATCAAAACAGCATTAAATGACATGGGAAATGTCCTTTAAAGTGATGTGCTATTTATACACAATTCCATAAGATCACATGACCCATCTGATCTGGTCAGTTACACATTTAATCCTGCAACAAATGATTTTCTGAACACAACATTAACATATCATCACCTTTTCATTTTACAATTAGCAAATGCTTACTTGTACTTGCAGTTGTTACTAAGCAAAATCATCATTTAATTGTGTCATGTCTCTCTCTGTCTGGAGAAAGTAAGTCCCACATTCATTCATTCGAAGCAACAGTATAACCACTGCACCACCGTGCCACCTGAGCTGCTGACAGATTCTCTTTATATGATATCTGATATCTTTGGCTTTACATTACATTATTGACATTAGTAGAGAGCTGGTTAGCATTTACCACCAAATATAATTTGACCTTTGAATGAACACCTTGATTTTTCTTATTTCCCTCCATGCAATTTTGTAATTTCGCCAATAATTCAAGTTTGTTTGGTGTAAGTAAAACACAGTATGATGTGCTGTAGGTGTAGCATAATATAAGATGATATTATTATTATTATTGATATTATTTTGTAGCACCCAAAAGGTATAACATCAGAAGTCTGAGACCTCTTTCCCTTTCAAGTGAATGGGGAAGTGGTCTCAGACTTTTGGACCCCACTGTAGTTTTTTCTGTACTGTCCCACAGAAGAATACTGTGTAGCACTCTCCAAAATCAATCCAATCAAATACTGCATCAGGCATATCTATACACTAAAAAGATACTGAGAAAGAAGGAGAGACGGGTGAAAATTAGACCACGTGATGTGCATTATAGCGCAACTTGCTACAGAAGCACATTTGTGTAAACCAGGCAATTAAAAATCCATTCGAAAATGCATGTGTGCTAACACCATTGGGACCTGGAAAATGGAAAAAAGAAATGGGTTATGATTGCTTTAGACAGCAATCACAACAGAGGATTCCCATGCACTGTATTTAACACCATTCCCCTGGTATGTGGTGGTCTCATCTGTATCTGTGTAGGATAATTTAAGAAATGAGTTCATTTAGTAAGATTGAACTCATGGTGCAAGTCATCTGTTCTGCTATGTTATACCAGTGGCTGTCATCAGTTCCTTTAGTGTGTGTGCATGCAGTGATACAGAGTGCATATATAATAGTGGGCAATGATGGAACAATTTCATGGCAATGTGATTATCTGCGTGCATGGTTCTGAGTGTTTCCATTTGTTTGTATATGACTTACATCTGAATTAGTGCTATATCTGAGTCTGCGCACATAAATAGCTTGAACCTTAGGGTTCAAACATGGATTTTGCTGCTGCTGTGTTGGGATGGTACCATTCAGACCCATTCAGAATAATACCCTGAGATGGATTACAGTGTCAAGATCTCTGCCTTGGTTGTATTGATGACAACAACTAAAACTGGAAGTCCCATCTGTACATATTATCTCCTCACTTTGATTTGACATGATGACAATGAGCACTTCTTACACGCTGTGGTTAAGGTGTTTCATTGTGCTTCAACCTAACTGCGTGTCAGATTGGTTGGGCCGCATCCAATTATTTTTGTAACTTTCTAAAACGAGCACAGCCACTTCACTCACTGTTTGTACAGCTGAGTGCAACGCTTCAGCCTTCAAGGAAAGACTGCCTGGAAGTATGAGCTGCTCCCCATATGAATGATTATGGTGTGCTGTCCCTCTCTATGTCAACCAGCCTCTCCCCTTGTCTTTGAGTGCAGCTGTTCAGAACAGCTATTAATATTTATATTTGGTAGTTCATTTCAAGCACTTGAACACCTTTTACTGTGGCTGAGGGCCCAGTCCACAAGCCTAGAAGGGGATACATTTGGATTCAGCCACTGATCCCTCTGAGGGGCCTCATCTTTTCCCTGGATCCCCTCACAGGGAGGTCAGAGGTCAGGCTGCAGAGCACCATACTGGATTTAAACAAAATCGCTGTCTTGATCAAGGACACCTCACGAACAGAAATATTGCTACAAAGGGTTTCTGCAATAGCCTTTATTTACTGTTAGTGAATGGCAGGCTGTAGTGACAGTGATCATAGAGTGAAGCCAATTTATCTTGTCGATACTCACATCAAACTTTAAAACCTCTGATGACTAAACCAGGATGTGAGGCTGTACCAGCCTGTCTCTCTGGAGAATTATTGTCATTTTGACGTCAGGTTACTTTATAGAAGAAGGGACAAAAAGTTTAAAACAAAAAGGCCTGTTCAGTTTCCTGAAATGGCCGTAAAGGGTTTATCATGAATTTAATCTTCAAAATTCAGACTTGTCTCTCGTGGCCATTTGGGGCCGCCAGTGTGCAGAAAATGTAAAGTATGACTGATTCAGCTCCTCATTAAGTAGCTTAGTAATTAGAATGAAAACGTATTCAGGAATGACTCGTGACTTCAGTGATTGCACAGGTGCCTCTGTGTGTGTGTGTGTGTATGTATAAGTGTGTGTGAGTTTCTGTATCTGCAGGTGGCTAATTACCCCTCTCAGTGTCTTTCTCTTTTCTTTTTGTTAAGTTGTTCTTTTCGCTTTCTTTTTAGTCCCGTCTCATTAAGGGGTGTTCAAACTGTTTGAGTGAGCAGAAAGTGAGTTGAGTGTTGTAATGATGTAATGATAATCTCCCTAACTCATTATGTAGAAGATGGATTTTACTCTGCAGTTACTTCTGATCGTTGTATAAATCACCAGTGTGCATGTGCGTGTGTATGTGTGTGTGTGTGTGTGTGTGTGTGTGTGTGTGCATGTTAGTGTGACTCAATGGACATCAGTCTGGCCTGGTGAGGTAAGTACATGCAGTGCTCAAACATACAAAGTACATCCCCAAACACCTGAACTTCAATCATTCAACCATTTAATTCCTCTGCAGCCAAAACCAAAACCTCCCTTTTGTGTGTGTGTGTGTGTGTGTGTGTGTGTGTGTGTGTTTGTGTGCGTGTGCAGGCATTTATTCCTGTGTACATGTATAAGCTTGAACAGTAATTATCAAGCTGTTTAAGACTAACTCTGTGTGTGATTTTCGGTGTGTGTGCATGTCATTATCGACACCGCTAACAGCCCATGGTAGTGTAGGTTGTTAACAAAACACCTGTTAACGGAGACAGAGGTATAAAGCCTTTCAGCACACAGTCACACAAACACACACACACACACAGACACAGACACACAGTCTGTAGTAAACAAACCCATCCAGATCTAGGTGGGAACAGCTGGGAACTTTATTGGGGCTCTTACTACTCAGCAGGATTTGCATATGAAAACATCCTGAGCAGTGCAAGTAGCTTCATTAATCCAGAGTGTAATGATTTGTGTGTGTGCATGTGTTAATGTGGTGATTTCATCTTGAGTCTATCTATCTATCTATCTATCTATCTATCTATCTATCCTAGTTCCAGCTGCATAACTATTGTGTGCATTTTGATGAGTGTGTGTGTGTGTGTTTAAAGATCAGGAAGCCGTGTTTAATCACTTGTGCCTTTTAAACATTGACCCAGTCAATATATTCAGATTGGAAAATGGGCTCTAATCAGCCTTATCGGGGGGGTGTCGAGTAAACACTGTATCGCTGCCACGTTTACGGCAAGGTTGAGCCTTAATTATGGGATGGATTAGCATGCAGTGCTAATAGGCATGCTTGTGCATTCCATCACAGCGGAAACAAGTTACTAGTTGCTTTACATTTTTCAAAATATGCAGCATGAAATTGTTCAAGTCTTGCACAAGTGTCACGAGGCTCTCACTGTAATATGTACGTTGTTCAAGTCATTACAGACTTACAGCATGCTATACTGAATGTTGAATTTAAAATGATTATATTGTTGTCAAAGTCAGTGTGACAACTTGGCATAATGACAAACAAAGTTGGAGAAATTAACACTATGTTCAACTATGTCTAAATCAGACCCTGGACCAGTCCCTGCTCTGGGTATACATGGTCACGCCTTTCACATTATTTTAGCATTAAAAAAAAATAGAAATGTGGTTGCATGGGGGTAAACAGGGAATAGATAAATGACTATGTTTGTGCTAAGTCCAAAAAACAAATCAAAAAAGGAAAACCAAGGAGTTGAAACATGAAAAGATCCTGTGATATAGATTTTTTTTGAATGTATTCAGTTATGCACTCCTCATTAGGAACAACATAGTAATACTGAGTAGGGCCTCTCAAAACAGCCTCAGTACTTCGTGGCATTGATTCCACAAGACGTTGGAAAAATTCCTTTGAGATTCTGGTCCATGTTGACACGACTGCATCACATCATTTTTGCAGATTTGTCAGTTGCAGTTGTCAGTTTCATGCTGTGACTCTCCTGTTTTACCACATCCCAAAGTTGTGTTACTGGATTCAGATCTGGTGACTGGGGAGGCCACTGAACTGACAGGAGTGGAACCCAGCACAGTGCTCTACTTATGTAGCCCACCTGCCTCAAGGTTGGACGTGTTGTGTATTCTGAGATTGGTTTTCTGTCCACTTCAGTTGTGAGGAATATATCTAGGTTACTGTGGGCCTTCTGTCTGATCCAACCCTTGGCCTCTCTCATCAACAAGGTGTTGAACTGCTGCTCGTTGAATGTTTTTTTTGTTTTCACACCATTGTAATAAAAGACTGTTGTGTGTGTAAATCGCAGGAGATCAGCCCGTCTGGCAACAATCATGCCATGGTCAAAGTCCCTGAGATCACATTTTATCTCGATTCTGATGTTTGAACATTACCTGAAGCTCCTGACCTGTATCTGCATGGTTTTATGCATTGCTCTGCTGCCATTTGATTGGCTGATTGGATAATTGCATGCATTAGCAGGTGTACAGATGTTCCTAATAAAGTAAATAGAGTGTATTTTTGATATGTCTGATAACCTTGTACTGCATTTTGTCAAATGAGGACTCCATACACAGAGTCTTCATCAGTCTCCTACCGTCAATTAGTGTAAAGCAGAGACCTTAAACTCTACTACAGCTGCTTTAGTGATTTATCACTGCATTTGAAGGCATCATGAAAATAAGGTCAGGTTTCCTGGGTTGAAGCTTCTGTAAATTATGCAGAGTTTCTGCCTGGCCTCACTCATTCCAGCAGATTTGCTGAGACAACCAAGCTTCAGGATTAAACTTGTTCTAATTGACTTAATATTAAAGCACCAATTCAGAAGTCAGACAGAAACAAGAATTACCTCGCTGCTTAAATTTGAAACACGAGGAAAGAGACATTCAGCTGACATCGCCATTTATAGTGTTTCCAAAGACTGGGAGCTTCCAAACGCCACTTATACTATTTAGGAAATAAATTCTTTTTTTTTTTTTCTACATTTGCATGAATTTGAGTCAGATAGCGGGCAGTGACTTTAAAGGACTGACTCAGTTAAGCTCTTCAGTTGTTGACACTTGGGCCATAATTAACTTACACTGCTAGATAACTGCCCAGAGTGTGTGTGTGCACGTGCGTACGTGTGTGCATGTGCATGCATGTATGTGTGCATGTGTGAGCACTTGAGTTTATCACCATGAAATTAAGCTCTTAGTCCAAAGTGTCAAGTTAAGTCTTCTTTAGATGTCATGTTTTCAGAAAGTTTAATGTGCAGATAGAGCCTTATTTAAAAAATAAATAGGCAAGCAAAAAGCCCCATTAAATGTGAAATGCCTCCTAAAAGAGAATCTCCTTATTTAGAGCAACTAAGCCAGTTGAGTGTGATGATGCATCAACTCCCTGGTCACTAAAAGGCAGTAGCACTGAAGGAGATAATTCACTTCTCTACAGCGTCACTACTTTTTAGTAGACAGTGGGAGAGTATTGACTCATCAGATGTAGCATTCATCTTTCTCAGGTCAAAATTCAGCTTTATTTTAGCATATACATGTATATTTTAGATACATGTAATGTCTAATTTGTTGAAGAGCATTATTAAAAATACCAAATATGTCTTGCAAAGTGAAACAGAATATATGTATTTCCATTTGTGTAATGGAAAAACTATGAAAGTAAAAGTTGCACCCTGGGTTTAAACACTAAATATGAAAATGGTTTCAATAATGCAACACAACAAACTTGCACAGAGTATACTGTGTATGCCACATATTTGCATGAGATAATGATAATATTTGGTACCACTGGAGAACATGATGCTTTTAATTTCCAAATAGTTGCCCAATTAACATGAGTCCAAAGCCCCTTTTGAACTTGAGCAAGACATTGAATTCCTGAGAGTGTAGAAGCCAGTGCAGGATGTTGGCTCAAAGGAGACTCCAGGAGCAGAGAGTAAGACTTTTGTGTCTGATTTTCTTAGGGCACAAATGTGACAAATTCTGTTTTGAAAATGTGAGTGTGTTTGCAAAGTCCGCCTCATTCCTCGTTACATATACCTTTAAGGGAGGATTGAACAAATATTACGAGGAGGCATGTTAACAGATGTTGGTTATGTGTTTTGCTGTATTTACTGAGCCTGTCCTTTTTACCATTGTCAGTTTAGCAGGAAAAGTCTCTGCCTCTGGTAAGGAGATGTGAACAGCACATGATTTACTGGAACCACAAGGAAGGCTGTAGTGGGAGGAAATGTGCATTAAATATAGAGCACAGGTTGTGGTTTGTGTTCATCAATCTTAAATTATAATTAGTTTGGTGATTTTGAGCCTTCTTTTTGATTATATGCGGGATATGGTATTTACATAGAACATGAAAAACCTGGTTATCCCTGTATACATGATCATGAAAGTATCCATGTTTCTGAACATGTGCCTGCAGGTGTGTATTGATTTCTCAGCAGCTCAGCCACTATGAGATGGTTCAGAAACCTTGATAAGGTGTCTACATTCCATAGTATCCTGGTGTTTATCAGAGTACCCCAGGTAGTATATTCACCTCCACCTGCTCCATCTCTCCCTCTCTATCTTATACTTCATCTCCTCTTTGTTTACCATGGACATGTTATTGCTTCTTAATATTTTACTAATTCGATATGTGCTCAAGATTACATCATAATCGTATGAGTCATATTTCGAGTCATAGTAACAGTTTTTTTTACAGATGGTGTTGGAGTAAACATGTTGTAATCAAGGTCACTATGTTATCATTTATTCTCTGAGCTTATTGAGCTCATGGAAAATCCACTTCTGAACTGCCTCTGGGTGCCCTCCTCCTCTCTCAGCGTGCTCTGGAGCGCAGCACCAGGATCAGTCCAGGAGCTGACTGTGTAATGAGCTGCTTTCAAACTCATTGAAAACTGTACATTTGCACAAAGCCATTTCCCTGGTAAATCTGGGCCTCATTCTGTAATGAGGTAAATGAAGTTTTTCCTACAGCATGTTGGAGTCCAAATAGTTAACTCCACTTATTCTAATAGGAAAAGGCCATGCTTTGGAACAGCTCAAAAAAGCCTATTTCTTACAAATTGCTATTCCAAATGGTCTCACCTGAAGATGGGGTGAAAAGCCTGCTGTCAAAATAAAAGGCAGCAATCATTCAAATAGATGCACAGAAACCAGCACACCTTCTTGTTTAGTGCTGTGAAGGAATTCCTATGAAATGCTACCTGCTAAATGCAGTGTGGAGAGAGGCAGAGACGCTGTTAGTCTCCTTGCTGAAGGACCACTTTGATTACAGTAATTAACCCATCTCGAAATACATGTGGAAATAATTCATTAGTGTTGCATGACTACTGAGAAAAACAGACAGCCCAACACCTGCTGACAGGGTGTATGTGTGTGTGTGTGTGTGTGTGAGACTGGGGCCAGTAGTACAGAAGATCAAAGGATGTGAGCCTGCACACTGTATAATGCTCCACTGCCACCTTTATTAGATCTTCAGAGGTCTTCATCAGGTCAAGCAGGACGAAGATCCTCCTGTGAATTAACACACTGCTTTATGGTCTAATATAAAGGCATCAGTGGGGAATTCAACAATGTTCAGTCTCATGCTCTCATATTCTCACATGACTTCTCTAATATACCAAAGCACATGAGCAGTTATGTTTTCACTAACACAAAGCAAATTATTAGGACTAGTGGGGGCTACTTTCACTTTTTCCATTATTGTCTTCTATTATGAGGGGACAATTCAAAGTGCAGGGAAGCTCAGGAGACAACATTTAGATGATTATGGTTGGTGAAGCAGCACTGTAGTCCCTGAAGGATCAATTCACCTAATCACTATCCCACCTCCACACATACACATTCAAGCATGACAATGGTTTGATATATAACTGTGTCTGATGCAAAAGAGAGCTTGATCTTAATGAAATTACCTGATATATATATATATATGTATGTATATATATATATATATATATATATATATATATATATATATATATATATATATATATATATATATATATATGTATGTATATATGTATATATATATATATATATATATATATATATATATATATATATATATATATATATATTATTTATTTTTTTTTAAAACCTATAGCCACACCAGTAATGCTGTAATGCTGTTGTTCAAAATGATCATGTTAACATGCTGATATAACACCAAAAAGCTTGGAGAATTAACTCCACCAGCTGTTTATCACAATAAGCCAACTCCAAATATTTCCACAACAGTAGAGGACAGACTTGTACTTTAATTAGCATTTTCTTCATCCAGCTTTCTAGAAAACCTGCACTGAATTTGGCTGCAAACGTGGCTGTTGTCTGGGGGACCTTGAAAGTCTGCACCAAATTTCACATCAGAGCCTCCAATAATATGTCTGGAGCCAAAAAAATTTTTTTTTTTGACTTTTTCTTTGGGAAAATGCATGTCCAAGTGTCAGATCATCAAGTGGAATTGATAACATGGCTGGATAACATGAGGGGCAAGTGCAAATATAATAATAATATGTTATTTTGTAATTTAGCTGAACAGCCACTTCAATTAATTTCAACAACAATGAGACTCTTGCAACTCTTGTAACTTCCAGGTGGTAAATAACAGCTCCATGAGAACAGACAGGAGGAGCTCACACTGTGGCAAATGTCCTATATTAGTAGTTTCAGACTGAGCAGTAATATAGGGAGCAGTGTGAAAATGCTATGTGTTTCAGCTCTAATGACCTGGCTGAGTTTCCTCCTGCAGCCGGAGAAAGGAGAGAAACACTTTTGTTGTTACTTCCTCTTGTGATGTCAGACTTGTACACTGGCTTGAGTCTGCCTTCATTAGTCTGCTTGCATGAGGCTGAGTCACACTCCTTTGGTCCTTGCTAATCTTGAATCTCTATGAATATGAAACACTTACGACGCTGCCCCATTAAGTTGGCTTCTCTTTGTGTTTATATTTTCTGTAAATTGCTATCTTTGCTATTTTAAGATCTCACTTTCTAACTCATGCAGTGTGCTTGCTGAGTGTGTTTCTGCGGAGAGTGTAGCCTCTTATCAGCGGGAGAAGCACTGGTGTCTGTGGGGGCATGTGTGTGTTTGTGACTGTGTGTGTGTGGGGGTGGGGGGGGTGGAATATTACATGAATATGAAAATTGCTCCCATAAATAGGCTTTACTTTAAGTTCTGTGAAACTTTAATTTCGACCCCCCGTCGCATATGAATCTCATTTCCACATCTCCCCGGAGGATTCTCTCTGTGACGCTCGCTCTCCGTCAGTCTCTCTATTTTTGTTTTTCTGTCGCTGTTTCTTTCCTGTCCTCATCCATCTTGCCTCGTCCTCGACCTTTCCTCACCTCCACTCCAAGTCTCGCCATCTCTCTCGTGTCTCCGATGTCTAGACTTTCTTTTTTCACCACAAAATACGTTGTACAGGAACGATGGAGAGAGAAGAAATTGGTTCTCTTAGCTTCAGACGATGATCACATCCACTGCACAAATATTTGAGTGGGCAAAGTTCAGAGCTGACTGCTGAGTTTTGTGGATTAAAAGAAACTTTTAAGAGGAACACAGCAAAAGGAGAGTGAAAGGAAGAAAGACAGACAGAGAAAAAGAAATGCCAAGATGCTATTCAGTCAGATTTGTTATATTTCTGGTGCACTGTCTTTGAGGCTGGAGCCTATCCCAGCTGTCACTGGGCGAGAGGCGATGTATACCCTGTACAGATAACCAGTCCATCACAGGGCCAACACATACAGACAAACAACTATTCACACTCATATTCACACCTAGGGGCAATTTAGAGTCACCAATTAACCTGCATGTGTTTGGACTGTGGGGGGAAGCTGGAGTACCCAGAGAGAACCCACACAGGCTCCGGGAGGACATGCTAACACAGAGAAGACCCGGGCGAAAAGGGTTCAAACCCGGAACCTGCTTGCTGTGAGGCGACAGTGCTAACCACCGCACCACGCTGCTGCCCTCTTATTTAGAACATTCTCAGTGATAACCTTTTTTGATACACACATAGAGGCACAGTCATGTGGCAGTGGAAGTAAAGTAAATGCAGTAATTAATAATATATCATACTGTATCTCCTGTGTTAACAAATCCTCACATCCATAGAAATCCTTTTTTTTAAGAGATGTTGTTCTAACCAACAAGCAAAACAGTGAATACAAAATCAGGTGAAAAAGAAGAAGAGATAATCAAAACTAAAAGGGAGTGATCACAGTTTGTATACCTATATATTTTAAAAAAGGTTATAAAGACATCATTTCCTGGAAATAGAGAGAGAAATGTCAGATAATGCTCACCAGGACAGAACTGAAATGGTGAATGATTATTATAATTTCAACATATTCTCTACACACACTTGAAACATGCTTTAGAAAATCAGAAAACACAGATGTAGTTGAGGATGATTTTTGGTGTCACTTGCTTGGAAAAAGTTTTTAGTAATTTGAAATTGTGTTTGACTGTCTGTCAGTGACAATGCTGAAAACAAACCATGAAGAGAAGTAAGATTTTAAATGATAATTAAAGCTGCGAGCAGCGTTGAACGGGCCCTCGCACCCGGCGTCCGTCAGGGGAGCGGCGACCGCGGGACCCCGGCAACCGCGGGGTCAACGCAGGTAGCAGGGCACACGCTGGCGTAACAGTTCACACTTCCCAGATGTAAAAATTTTAAATAAAAGCTTTTATGCTAATTATTTTCTGTGATAATATTATTCAGAGCTCATCATCTGTGACAGATCATGGCTCTATTGACTGTAACCTCCCTGTGGCAGCTTCTCACAGACACAATCAACTCCTCTTCCCCTCCCCCCTCAGACACACACAGACACACACACACAGAGACCCCCTTCCAAAAACCCATCAAAGAGTAATACAATGGCTCCATCTGTAGGATAAAGTAGAGAGTCGCAACAGGAAGTTACCCCAAAATCTGAGGTTTCAAACAGGAAGTTGGGTTTCCGAACTTTGACGGGCCAGAACCGGCACACGCTTCGACCCAAACTCACAATTTTCGGAGCCAGTCTTCCAAAAATCCTTAAGTCTGTCCTGACAACATTTGAAGTGAATCTGGTCACCCGTCTAGAAACTGGACATCACACTATAAAATATGTCATTTCCTGCTATAAATAGGTGGTGCTACAACAATTGTATGAATATTGACATATGGATGTGTGCAGATAGGTACCATTAACAATCCTGTAAAGTTTGATGCAGTTTGGACAAAGTATGGCCGAAATATAGCAAATTTAAAGCAACTTCCTGTTTTGTGGCGAGTGATCGAACTTTGAGGGGCCATAACTTCCACGCCCTTCAATGAAAAGTCCGAAACTTTTGCAATTTAACTTCGTCTATGTCTTAAGAACAAATTATCAAATTTTGAAGTCAATCGGATAATGCGTCTAGGACTAGTTCGCGTTCAAGCGACCCCTGGAAATGGCCAAAAACACACAATTTTTTCACCTTCCGGTCAAAATAAAAATACTTTCTGTTGGGTTTAGAATATGGCTCCAAGAGACTTTTTGGTGCGTCATGGGATGTTACATATGTGTGCAGATTTTCAGATTTTTAGGCGCAACGGGCTTGAGGGGCTGTTCCGTTAAAAATGTAGGTGGCGCTACCGAGGCCATTTTGCCACACCCATGCTCAAGACCCCTAAATTCTTAAATTTTTCGCCGTGCCTGACGCGTCTGCAAATTTTCAGGAGTTTTGACGCATTTTAAGGCCCTCAAAAAGGCGATCAAAGAGGCGGAAAAAGAAGAAAAAAAATAATAATAATAATAATTAAAGCTGCGAGCAGCGTTGAACGGGCCCTCGCACCCGGCGCCCGTCGGGGGAGCGGCGACCGCGGGACCCCGGCAACCGCGGGGTCAACGCAGGTCGCAGGGCACACGCTGGCGTAACAGTTCACACTTCCCAGATGTTAAAATTTTAAATAAAAGCTTTTACGCTAATTATTTTCTGTGATAATATTTTTCAGAGCTCATCATCTGTGACAGCTCTTGGCTCTCTTGACTGTAACCTCTCTGTGGCAGCTTCTCACAGACTCAATCAACTCCTCTTCCCCTCCCCCCTCAAACACAAACACAAACACACCCACACACACACACACACACACACACACAGAGAAATACCCCCTCCCAAAAGGAGATAAAACTCAGTTTTAACTTGAGTTTACAAGCTTTGAGCTTTGAGCAAAAGCATTTTTTTAAGTTCTGTTATTGGGTGCATATATAAATCATTTATGCTTAAACAAGGCTTATAATGAAGTTATTTGAACAGTGAATATCTCATCTGCCTAAAGTCAGGGCGAAGCCACTAACCAGCTGTAGGGATGGGTATCATTAGGATTTTATCTTTATCCATACAGACCCCTATCAGTCCAGCTCAGACTGTTACTGGTTTAAGAGAGTGAAGTTTATAGCAATTTGCAAAATTTGGAGATTAGTGACAAACTAACCAGTTAGACTACATACAGACAAGCTTTCATTTTAGCTGTTAGTAACAGTTTGCCATGAGCTTAACCAGCGTGCTGTGCTTCCTGTTAAACATGTCATGAGACTGTGGACAACGCTGAAAATATTACTTTACTAACTACTGGCCAAACAGGCGCTTTGACAAAGAAAAGGTAAAGGCCAGCAGCTTTTACTTTTCAATGCACTTGTCGTCAACTTGAGTGGCTTATATTCAGCTGGTTCACCTCGACGCTGGAGGACCTAGTGCACTTTTCCTGTCGCCGTACACTGAGTAAGACGAAAAAATCAGCTGACCCCGTGTGAAATTTCCTAACTGATCAAAACCAAACTGTAAAGACAGCATCAATCCACGCTCAGCTTTGGTCAAGGGGAGACATATGGTAAGATTACATGAATTCATGTAATCTTCTTTGAGACTACAATTTCAGACTTAACTAAGTCATTCACTAGTGTCTTGGCAGCATTTATGGGTTCTTTAGACAGGTCTCTAACTGGTTTTCTTTCCAGGGTCATTGAAATCTTTGGCTTCCTACCTCTGCCAGGCTTGTTCTGCACAGTGTGGCTCTCCTTGAATTTCTCGGTGACGCTTCTCATTTGAGTTCTTGACGCTTGGAAATGCTGTTATAACTTTGTATATCCTTCTCCTGCTTCCTAAGCATCGACAATTCTTCAAGTCTACAGTGATTTCCTTAGTTTTTGGCATGATGCTTTCTCAAGTGACAGCTCAAATCTTAACTGAAGTTTTTATACCGCGTGTAAAGCAGCTCTTGGCTCTCCTGACTGTAACCTCTCTGTGGCAGCTTCTCACAGACTCAATCAACTCTTCTTCCCCTCCCCCCTCAAACACAAACACAAACACAAACACACACACACACACACACACACACACAGACGCACACACACAGAGACCCCCTTCCAAAAACCCATCAAAGAGTAATACAATGGCTCCATCTATAGGATAAAGTAGAGAGTCGCAACAGGAAGTTACCCCAAAATCTGAGGTTTCAAACAGGAAGTTGGGTTTCCGAACTTTGACGGGCCAGAACCGGCACACGCTTCGACCCAAACTCACAATTTTCGGAGCCAGTCTTCCAAAAATTGTCAAGGAGGGGCTGACAACATTTGAAGTGAATCTGGTCACCCGTCTAGAAACTGGACATCACACTATAAAATATGTCATTTCCTGCTATAAATAGGTGGCGCTACAACAATTGTATGAATATTGACATATGGATGTGTGCAGATAGGTACCATTAACAATCCTGTAAAGTTTGATGCAGTTTGGACAAAGTATGGCCGAAATATAGCAAAAATAAAGCAACTTCCTGTTTCGTGGCGAGTAATCGAACTTTGAGGGGCCATAACTTCCACGCCCTTCAACAAAAACTCAAAATCTGCCGCAATTTAACATCGTCTATGTCTTAAGAACATACTATTAAGTTTTGAAGTCAATGGGATAATGCGTCTAGGACTAGTTCGCGTTCAAGCGACCCCTGGAAATGGCCAAAAACACACAATTTTTTCACCTTCCGGTCAAAATAAAAATACTTTCTGTTGGGTTTAGAATATGGCTCCAAGAGACTTTTTGGTGCGTCATGGGATGTTACATATGTGTGCAGATTTTCAGATTTTTAGGCGCAACGGGCTTGAGGGGCTGTTCCGTTTAAAAATGTAGGTGGCGCTACCGAGGGCATTTTACCACGCCCATGCTCAAGACCCCTAAATTATTAAATTTTTCGCCGTGCCTGACGCGTCTGCAAATTTTGGTAAGTTTTCACGCATGTTAAGGCCCTCAAAAAGCCGATCTAAGAGGCGGAAAAAGAAGAAAAAAAATAATAATAATAATAATAATAATAATAATAATAATAATAAACAGACCGAAAACAAGAGGGTCCTTGCAACTCGTTGCATGGCCCCGTTGGGCCCACGCAACTCGTTGCTCGGGCCCTAATAATTAAAGCTGCGAGCAGCGTTGAACGGGCCCTCGCACCCGGCGCCCGTCGGGGGAGCGGCGACCGCGGGACCCCGGCAACCGCGGGGTCAACGCAGGTCGCAGGGCACACGCTGGCGTAACAGTTCACACTTCCCAGATGTAAAAATTTTAAATAAAAGCTTTTGTGCTAATTATTTTCTGTGATAATATTTTTCAGAGCTCATCATCTGTGACAGCTCTTGGCTCTCCTGACTGTAACCTCTCTGTGGCAGCTTCTCACAGACTCAATCAACTCCTCTTCCCCTCCCCCCTCAAACACAAACACAAACACACACACACACACACACAAACACACAGAGAAATACCCCCTCCCAAAAGGAGATAAAACTCAGTTTTAACTTGAGTTTACAAGCTTTGAGCTTTGAGCAAAAGCATTTTTTTAAGTTCTGTTATTGGGTGCATATATAAATCATTTATGCTTAAACAAGGCTTATAATGAAGTTATTTGAACAGTGAATATCTCATCTGCCTAAAGTCAGGGCGAAGCCACTAACCAGCTGTAGGGATGGGTATCATTAGGATTTTATCTTTATCCATACAGACCCCTATCAGTCCAGCTCAGACTGTTACTGGTTTAAGAGAGTGAAGTTTATAGCAATTTGCAAAATTTGGAGATTAGTGACAAACTAACCAGTTAGACTACATACAGACAAGCTTTCATTTTAGCTGTTAGTAACAGTTTGCCATGAGCTTAACCAGCGTGCTGTGCTTCCTGTTAAACATGTTATGAGACTGTGGACAAGGCTGAAAATATTACTTTACTAACTACTTGCCGAACAGGCGCTTTGACAAAGAAAAGGTAAAGGCCAGCAGCTTTTACTTTTCAATGCACTTGTCGTCAACTTGAGTGGCTTATATTCAGCTGGTTCACCTCGACGCCCGTGGACCTAGTGCACTTTTCCTGTCGCCGTACACTGAGTAACACGAAAAAATCAGCTGACCCCGTGTGAAATTTCCTAACTGATCAAAACCAAACTGTAAAGACAGCATCAATCCACGCTCAGCTTTGGTCAAGGGGAGACATATGGGAGAAGATGAGTAGAGAGATGGAAAGAAACAGAAAGGGTGATGGAGAAAGATTACATGAATTCAAAATAACCTACAATTCCTTAAAATTAATTTGAAGCCAGTTTAATTTTTTGAGCCAGCTTTGACATCTGCAGATATGAGTTTCTGAAGAGGGGCCTGCTGAGGTTAGATGTGCTGAATAATATCCATTTTCATATCAGAAAAAACACTGCATTAAACATTGTCTTAGCTCACTGAGCTGAGGTCAACAGGTAATATAACCAACCTGTGAGGTGGCTCACCCCCGTAAGATAAACACATAAATGATCCCTGATAGAACCGATAATTAAAGGCACATCAGTGACAGGGAATGCTATTAAAACTAAACTATAAACTGGTGACATTAACTGCAAAAGAAGATTTTTATTGATACATTTCAGGTAGAATTTAGTTTTCAATAAGGAAAATGCTGTAAGAAACCTGAATTTGTTGCAACAAATTTAAAATAAAAGCTTTTATGCTAATTATTTTCTGTGATAATATTTTTCAGAACTCATCATCTGTGACAGCTCATGGCTCTCTTGACTGTAACCTCCCTGTGGCAGCTTCTCACAGACTCAATCAACTCCTCTTCCCCTCCCCCCCTCAAACACACACACACAGACACACACACACAGAGACCCCCTTCCAAAAACCCATCAAAGAGTAATACAATGGCTCCATCTGTAGGATAAAGTAGAGAGTCGCAACAGGAAGTTACCCCAAAATCTGAGGTTTCAAACAGGAAGTTGGGTTTCCGAACTTTGACGGGCCAGAACCGGCACACGCTTCGACCCAAACTCACAATTTTCGGAGCCAGTCTTCCAAAAATTGTCAAGGAGGGGGCTGACAACATTTGAAGTGAATCTGGTCACCCGTCTAGAAACTGGACATCACACTATAAAAATATGTCATTTCCTGCTATAAATAGGTGGCGCTACAACAATTGTATGAATATTGACATATGGATGTGTGCAGATAGGTACCATTAACAATCCTGTAAAGTTTGATGCAGTTTGGACAAAGTATGGCCGAAATATAGCAAAAATAAAGCAACTTCCTGTTTCGTGGCGAGTAATCGAACTTTGAGGGGCCATAACTTCCACGCCCTTCAACAAAAACTCAAAATCTGCCGCAATTTAACATCGTCTATGTCTTAAGAACATACTATTAAGTTTTGAAGTCAATGGGATAATGCGTCTAGGACTAGTTCGCGTTCAAGCG
>NW_026115850.1:0-16035 GCF_001640805.2 Lates calcarifer
CTAGAACTCAAGAGACCTGTGTGTAGAATGAGTTTCCAAGTGCCATCACCCGTCTAACCCTTCTATCTTTTCAACCTTTATACAGGCAAAGTTGGGTGGAGACAGGCCTCAGATTCCCCAGAACAGAACAGGTTTTGCTCCTCTGCTGGAGGAAACTGTCACTCTGACAGACAGATACTGGTAAGAAAAAAGAAGAGTATTATAGTGGAAAGGTTGTTGGGTTGGTACAATGTCACAGTCAGATGTTGAGTACTTTTCCTCATGTCAATGATCTGATTACTTCTTCCCACCACTGAAAGTCAAACAATAGCACAAACACACTAACAGATGGAGGCAGTGATATTCCAGTTCACGTGTTCTCCTCAGTAAAAATCATTTTTTTGTCAGTGGAGTCTGGTAGCGATTGCCCAGTGAACTGTTCTTCATTATTAATGCACCCATTCCAAAGATTTTGTCCCCTATTAATCATTTACATGGAAAAATAAAGTCCAAATTCCAAAACACCAGAGTTATCCTTTCAGTTGTCAACATATTTTGTATGTCACACAACATAATATTTATTTGCCATATTTTCCACAGGACATTTCAGTCAATGATGTTTTCATGTCCCAGCCAACAACAGGATACGGGCCAAAGTCCAACATGTACTGGCTAACATAAACTCTGGGTTCTGGTAGGATTTCTCCCTCTGTTACGTGCACACCATACACTGTCTGGGCGCTGCACTTCTGAGTTCCACCTTTTGCGTTCCCTCAACATTATGTTATCAATGAACATTTAGAAAATCCATGTTTGACATTTGTGAATTGATTTCTTCCTCACCCGTACTGTGTATGTTAGCCTTCAAAATGTATTTTTACACCCATAGTCAATCCAGCAGTACAAATATGGAAACACAACATTAAAAGAACACATTGTAACAGTGTGATCTGTTTATTACTACATCACCAAAATCTAAACTTCACCATACACCTCATTTTATACTGTTCTCAGTGTGAGCTTTAGAAAAGCCACTCTCCTGATAATCACCTGTGACAGAGTGCTCACAGAAACATGGACAATATACATGAGAGCTTTTGATTTTAGGAGGAAGTGCAGTGTACCTACCAGGTAGGAATGCAGGGTACTATCCGCTGAATATTTCCTCATTCCTTTTCAGAGGAACATTCTGCTTTATTGAGCTGAGGACACCTGTCATACAGTACCTGCCTGACAGGATCATTTTGTTGGTGCATCTTTCTCTGTTTCCTCCATCTCTCCCACATTTTCTCATTGTCATTGATATGACTTTGGTGATGGCCTACAAAAAAACTTTATTGGCTACGCTCAACTCCAGGCACAAACACCTTTAACAACTTTGAGGAAACTGTTGAGGACAAATGGTCTTTTCTCTCGTTGTTTGCCTGTGATATTCATGTAAAACAGACACTCTGATTCACTTAAACTCTGTTTACAATCCATACATATTTCCTCACAACCTTTCACAGCAACACTTGTAGTCAGATGACAATAAGTCCAACATTGGGCGGTTAGCACTGTTGCCTCACAGAGAGACGGTTCCGGGTTCGAGCCCGAGGTTTTTCTGTGTGGAGTTTACATGTTCTCTCTGTGCCTGCGTGGGTTCTGTCTGGGTTCTCTTCTGGGTTAGGTGGACAGACATTAAGTTGGAAACAGACTGAAGACTTGGACTTGACTCAGACTATCTACAACAATAAGACTTCTTCTCTGCCTTTGATATTTGATTGTTGCTTATCTAAAAAACTAACATGAAAACAAGGCCAGTTCCTCCTTTTTCACCACCACCTGCCTGGACTATTGAAATAAGTCTTTCTATCAAAAGTACTTAAACCACCATAAAGTGTTTCAGTCAGGTGTTCTCCCGTGAGCCTCCAGGTCTCTGAACTCTACTGGAGGATGAACATGATTCTTCCTAAAGATATTCTCTCCATTGGTGTTGAGATGATGGAGGTGGAGAGATCGGTCTGAAAACATCTCCCACAAATGTTTAACTGAGATCAGGCCACAGCATCTGATCCACATCATGTTCATCCTTATCAAACCATTCAGTGTTCTCCTGAACTCCACTTCCACCTCTGACTGTCCTCACACTGATATTTTGTGTTTCTTTCTGTGAATTCATACTGATATCACGTGCTGTATGTTCAGTGATTAGAACAGAACCAATCTTTGTTTTCACTGCACTGAAGCTCCTGTGTCACCTCATAATAATCATTATATGATGGAAACAGGTGTGAATGTTATTTGATGGTTTAACAAATCACAAATGATTTGTGATTTTGATTTGATGAGCAAATCAAAGGACACGTCAGATAAGACTGAGGATGTCATGTGGGGTCAGTTTATACACAACCTGTGAGTCAGTCAGTCAGTGTTGGACATGTTGGTGTTGAACCCAGTCAGTCAGAGCATTGTGAGGATTTAATGTGGTTTGTTCTACAAACAGCCTCAGATCAGACTGTGACAGCTGTCACTTTAAACTCTCTTCTTCTGACTGAACAAAGGTTTAACTTTTCTTATCTCAGCTGATTCTTTTCTGCTGTTTAAACCCAGTTACAGGGACTTCATGATGCTGGTGTTTTCTGAGTCCTCAGCTGAACGACATGAGGAACTGTTAATGAGGTTAACAGCTGGATGAAGCCTCAGTCTGTGTCCTGGTTCAGGTATTTTGATCCTGTCAGAGGATCAGACTGAGCTGGACCTCTGTACATGACAGAAGAAGGAGAGGTGCTGCCCTCTGGTGGACTCATTCAGTCACCTGTGCTCTGGGTTTCAGCTTCAATGGGTTTGAGTTCAGTTCTACAGCAGCTGCTGATTCCAACAGAGACACAGAGTCTAAAGCTGGTCCTGACTCTTTAAGTCATTTACAGAAGCAGAGCTTCAGGGTGAACATGGGTTCATGTCAGTGTCCTCTGAGGGGAAAACAAACGCTCACACTTTGTTCTCTGTACAGTCTCCTGCTGAAGGCTGTGGTCAGCACTTTTCAGTTTCCTGTCAGGTAGAGCGCCTCCTGCTGGTCAACACATTTAATCACAGAGTCCAACAGATGATTTGCTGCTGAGCTTTAGGACAATGATCCTTTAACTCTGACGTCTGAAACATACGGTAACAGAGAAAAGGCTGATCACAGCATCAGTCCAAACTGTGAGTGTTTCATCTGTTAGAACGAAGACTCAACCAGAGAACCTGGAGGACACTAACACTACTAACACTACTACTACTACTGCTACTAGTGACGTGTGGTGAGGTTTGTGGCTGGTGAGGCACTGACTCTTTCAGAGTCACATTTACAAATATATGCACCCAATGTATTTGCCAACTACCAATTGTGTTTCATATCTCATATCAACATTCTTTCCATACACATAGCAGGTACATATTGGGCAAAGGAAGAATGTAAAATGTATAGCGGTTCAGTATGCCTCCCAAAAAACACCAAGGTGGATGCTACAGAGAGCTATAACAAGCGACACAGCACCACAGCGTTGGTTGTCTATTATTTATTACTTCACGTTTTGATTCAAAGTCCAATTTTGAGAAATTTTGAGCTGAGATATTACATCCATTTTTGCAGTCAGTCAGAGCAAAACATATAACAGACTCCTATTGAACTTTACTTGACTATGAACAAGAATAAACGTTGCAGCTACTGCCTGCCTCACCTCTTTTCAGATGTCAGATCCTAACACTCGCATTACCTATTATATGGAAGGTGAGGACATGTCTACAATGTATAAAAACATTTTAATAAAGCATTACATTGGTAGCATACACTGAGTAAGCAAAAGGCTCAACCCAGTTTACAAGGGATTGCGCAATCTGACGTGTCGGTGCTGCCTCACCTCGCTGCCTACGCTGTAATTTAACAGGAAATGCGATTTTGATTATAAAAATGATTGAAATTATTTGAATCATACAGAAATTGCATTTATAGCACAGATCAGTGCACATTAGTATACATCTCATGATGTGACACCACAACTGGGCTACTACTAACTACTACTGCTATTGCTATTGCTACTGCTACTGCTGGTGCTACTACTGCTACTGGCTAGGACTGCTACTACTGCTAAAAACAAATGATACAATCACACACAAACCAGAGCTGTACTAAACTCACAGTGACTAACAGATGACAATAATTCAGAGAAATGAGCCTTTGGTCTTTAGATAAAGACAGAGTTCACCTGTTATCACGACACAAGACAGAGATTCAATATTCACAGGATGGAACTGAAATATAATGATCAGCTAGTGATGGACCTGAGCTGGACCTGATCACCTGGAGCTCAGCTGGACCTGGATCCTGTTTGGCTGCACTGAGTGAACAACTAAACAACACAGCCCACATCTTCACCATGTGTGGTGCTGCTCCATCCTCTGGTCAGCTGATAGACTCAATCAACTCACCTCATTGATGACGTGGTCCTCTGGGATCCTGGAGGAGCAGGTGGATCAGGATCAGGATCCTGTGCATGTGTAGAAGTAAACGTGCTTTACATTGGACCAGTGGTCTAACTGTTAGCACACATCTAAAGAGCTAACGGCTAAAAGCTAACAACTGAAAACGTCACTCTGTTCCAGCATCAGAAATAATGTGGATGATGTTTGCTGACGTCTGTGATGTGTAGAGCATCGTCTGATGTTACTGACCTTTACAGTCACAGACAGCAGGCGTCTCTGGCTCTGCTCTGACAGGTGGATTTGATTTGTTCTGGACTCTGCAGCCATGTTTTCCAGCTGTGGTTCAGACTGAGGAGCCCACAGATCCAAGACCTGGAGCAGACAACCACATGATGTTATTCATACAAACACAGGACTCACCTCCTCCTGTCTGCTCCTGGTTATTGTGGTGAGAGTCACAGACCTGCTGCTCAGAGTGACACTGACACCTAGTGGCCACTTTATGCATAACAGCTCTATTTATCTGCTCAAAGGAAACATATTGAACGAAGCCGGCCGTCTTCAATCCAGAGAATAACCACTCTGCATCAACACTGTTTGATTCATTTCAACCCAGTCAGTGAAAACAGAGTTCACACAGAAACCCTGTGACAATCACACACTGCACTGTGCTTCACAACTCAAACATGCAGGGCCGTTTCTAGCTCTGTGGGGACCCCATGCAAGATGCTGTGTGGGGCCCCTAGTTTCCCAGACTACGATGGAGAGAGTCCTAATCCCTCAGATGATCCATGAACACACCACACTCTGTTACAGGCCAAAGTCATGATAACCTGTCATATTAAAATGAAACATCTTCTTCAGTTCAGCCACTCAAGCAAGAAAACAAATCGTCCATACGTCAGTAAATAAACTGATACTGAGTGGTTTTAAAAAAGCAACTCCAGTTTCCACAGCAACACAAGTTCTCACACCACAAAACAATAATAAAGGACAGAAAGAAAGAAAGTGGAAATAATCAACAACAGGTCTAATATTTATTAGTCACTTCATAAATAACCAGTGTTGTTTCTAAAGCAGCAGCACACTTCTAATGAGAGGCCGATAAAATACACAGTACACTGAAGAAATGAATCATTAATAATCCTAAAGAAATGTGAAGAGGCAAACAACGTGAGACAACTTCAACTGGACGAAGACACAGCAGACACCAACAACAAACAAACAATGACAACAAGAACAACAGCAAGAATCATCAACAACAACAACGACAGGAACAACAACAAACAACAGCAACGACACCAACAGTCTCAGGACAGCACAGTCCATTCACATGTGACATGTTCATTTTCTTCAGTCCTTTCATGAAGCAAACACTGAAGCTGGTTTATGAGAATACAAACCCTACTCTGAGGCTAGCTGAGCGAGCTAGCAGGACAAATTAACCCCTCAGGAAAACCACATCACTAACAAACGCCTCACCTCCATCCTCTGACTTTCTTTTTCGGTCCCAGCAGGATAACTTCTGTTTGACGCCGTTTCACATCCACATCCTCACTGACGGGAATGATGGCTACCTGTCAATCATTCCCATCATACCTGTCGGCTGACGTCACTCACTGCGCGACAGTGGAGTCCAACGATTTTGACTTAATTATGTCAGAAAACCTCAAAGCACAGCTTCTCCTGCGGCTCATTTTCTTCTTGTTTCCTACATTTATTTTGAAGCCTATAAGAGATAAAGACAGGTGGGTTTAATTCTCCTCAGGTGAGGCTGAACATTCAGCTTTGAGGCCCCTAGTGGCTGGAGGGTTAACCTCTGCTAACCTGCAACATTACAAATAAAATGACTGAATAATAACTGATAATAATATCGATAACTTTAAAACAGACAACAAATAAAAACAGTCCTAAAACACTGAAATGTCTTTGACTGAAACAGACAACATGAATAAAGATCCATGAATCAATAATGTTCAGTTCTGTCTGTGACCTTTTCAGCTTCACCTCTTTAAAGGATTGTTCCATCTACCCAGAGTTTTAAACTGGATTTCACTCAGTCACCAAACAGCTCGTCATTTCTTCAGCTTCAGCAGATTCATCAGTTTTAAATCAGTGTTAACCATCAGGTGGAAAACCTTTGAATGAATCAGAAAAACATAGAAAACACTGATGTTTTAACCAGTGCTGTCGATGCTGCTTCATGTCAACACCAGAGAAATATACATCCATCTGAAAGTAAACTCATCACTTCATTTATACAGTTTTTAACCTCATGTCAAATAATGTATTTCATCTGATTTTTACATTCTCTGATTCTGTTTATGTCAGTTAATATGAACTAATGAAATCTTTTCATATCATCTTTTAACTGCTGTGAAAAACATAATAACATGAACTTTTTTAATCATTGTTTAACTCGTCATGGTTCTGACCAAAAGGGAAATAAAATGTAAAGTTCAGCTCAGTCATCTTGTCATCAAGCACCACATCTTATCTTATTAACAGCTCAGACATTAAAGGGTTAAATCTAACAAACCAGGTGTAACCAGGAAACAGACTCACAGCTGAAGTTAGTGAAACTCCAGCTGCTGTCAGCAGCAGAAACAAACGTCAAACATCACCTCACACTGAGATGAAACATTTAATCCAACACACAGGCAAACAGTCAACAGTGTCATGTACAGAGTCCAATCTGAGCCATCAACAGCTGGAGGAGCTGGGTCTCCAGTCGCTGCTGTTAAACCACCACAGAAGAAGAAGAGGAGGAGGAGGTCATTAACAGAGCTGCAGTCAAAGATCAGACGATGGGAAACCATGTTTCTGTTTGAATGTTTTAATGTGAGGAAGGTTCAGATCTGATGTTTATTCTCTTCATGGACGTCAGAGTTTATTCATCCTCAGCTCAGCAGATAAAACTTTGATTATTTGTTTATGTGCAGACTGAAAATGTGAATAAAAAGAGGAAAGACACTCAGTAACTATAGAGCAGAAATACAGTGTGAAGCAGCTGTGATCAGTGATATTAAATCAGATTCACTCAGGAGAGGTCAAACTGTGTTTCTCTGTTTCTGTCATTGATCACTAACATGAATCTCACCATCCTGCTGCTTTCTTTACTTCATTGTTTGTTGCTTTTTGTTCCACATCCAGACCAGAAAGTCACCAAGGCCGTCTGCCTTTACTGTGTTTGTACACCTCATTTTGAATTTGTTCAAATGCCTGATCATTCCTGTCACATCTCAGTAAGCCCGGCTGAGTCTCATGGAAGAGAACATGAACCTCAGAGACGACGTTTCGATACTTTTCACACCATTTTCTTCCATCAGGTGAATAGTCGACTTCTCTGGTGTGATGCATCATCACTAAGATGACAGGTTTCTGACTCTGAGACACTGAGAGACAGAAATATGAGGACAGAGGTTAGTGATGAACTTCATGTGAAGACAAAGAGAATATTACCCTTTAATGTCTTCATGTGTCCACTGTGTTATCTTCACTTATTAAACATGAAAACTGTCCTGTGTCTGCAGAGCAGTGAAGAGAAATGTTTCTGCTGCTAAATCTGGAATATGTACTGAAACATTTTTACCACAAGAGGGCGACGACATTTTAAGAAAATGAAACAGTCTGACGTGACAACAACATGAGAGAAAAAACAGTGACTGAATGAATGAGCTGTGCACATTTCACTATAAGAACAAGTGGAAACACGTCTGATCATTACCTTCCTCACGTCTCATGGCTGCCTCCACATCTGATCCAACACGAGACGTGATTGGACAGAAGACAATGATGACGTAGCAGTCCTGAGGATCTGTGGTCACCTCCATCAGTGTTGCTGTCCATCTTTTTTCTTTACTTGCTCCAGTATGACGTCATCAGCACCAAAGGTTTTACCAGTGACAACACTGTAGAGCTTCACTTTATAGGTACAGCATGAATATGACGATGGAGATTTAGCTGCTGAAAGATGAACAAACTGTTAATGTTTATACATTTACAATAATAAAACTGAAATCCTAATGATCCTCTCTGAAGATCGACTGAACATTCCCACAGACCTGCACAAAGAACGGTGTTATGGGTAACCACAGAGCTCCACATAAACAGACATCTGTAGAAGAACTGTGATCAGAATCAGTGTCCAAATGTTTAAAAAATATCCTGATGTTAACATCTTAATCCCTTAATCCCCGTTTTCTCTCTGGTTCTGCTGCCTGCTGTCGACCTCTGCTGCTCCCTGACTTCACGTCCTGTTTATCTCTGCCGGCTTCAGTCTGCTGATCCTGAATAAAGCTGAACCTTTTCTCTGAGCTGAGACCTGCTGGACTCCTGACCTGACCGTGGTCATGAATTCAGTGTAAATATAACAGAGTATTCAGAGGAGTGGTGTGCTGGTTTCTCAGTGATGAATAAATGAATAAATAATGTGATAACCTTTGTTAGATTTTTGAGGTTTGAAATGTTCCTTCAAACTCTTCAGATGTTCCTTCATATGACCTACGAGGTCCACCAGATGTTCAGAGTTTTCTGGGATCTTTTTCATGTCGTTCACCAAACGTTCAGCAGCTGCAGGGAAAACAGACAGAGAGTGTTAAAGTTTTACATGGTATGATCAGAGAAGTCCTGATCAGGTTCAGATCGGAGTCCTTTAATACAGAGACTCTGCTGACAGAGACTCTGATACTGAATCCATGTAGATTCAGTCTGTCTGTGAGGAAACAGCTGTAGAGACTAAACCATCAGCTCTCTGATCCAAACTGAACGTCCTGATTCAAAGCTACAAAACTGATCAGTTTAACTGATTGATCTGATCTGGATCAAAGTTCAACTCCTGAAACTGACCTGAGATCAGCTGATGGTGCATTAGAGAGGAGGTCTCACTCTGTAGCAGTTGTTGAAATATAGAAACACTAATGTATGGTGGTGTCACAGAGTGAGGCTTCTTCCATCATAAAAAATCTCTGACTGAGTTCAGAGTGATCCTGATCCTGAGGACTAATCAGGAGATCTCAAGCTGTTTTATCAAAATAACATGTTAGAACAATAAATGTAAATTATTGTACATACATGAATACAGTTGATCTGGTATCAAGCCTCTCAGTTCCTGTAAGACCTCGTCCAGGTTCACTTGGTCCTCACTCAGTGACACCCAGTCCTGAAGACATGAAGACATGTAAACATTGGAGGTCACAGACCAGAACACTGTAACTGTTTTACGTATGGATCATTAAAGTCTCCAGAGCTCTGACTGATGGAGGTTTACTGCAGATGAAGGTGGAGGAAGGACCAGAGAGCCTCTATTGATCAGTACAGAAATCAATCAGATCAATCAGCTGAGGTCCAGACAGGCTGGTACTCAAGACAGTTCAGTTCAGTCCAGACCAGGTCAGAAGAACCAGAACCAGGTCCAAGTATCAACTCTGGTCTTGGTCCTAGTCTGTTTAAAGAAGATGTTCCCACGTTCAGACACGTTAGTCCTGTTTCTTCACCTCTGTTACAGACTAAACTCTGTTTCTGAACGTTCATGTTTCAGATTCTCTCTGATCCCACAGCTCAGTAAAAGCCTGACTCTCACTCTCACCTCTCCACAGGTCCTGTTCTGGTTGGAGGAGGCTGGCTGATATTTATCTGTGACCTCCACCCCAGCATCAACTGGCACCTGAATGTTGCTCCCACATTTTGGACACTCCACTGAGAGTGTCTGATGGTCTGAGTCTGACTCCTGTGGACAGAGAGAAGTGATTCAGGACAAAGGACTTAGACCAGGTGTGTATGTGTATGTGTGTGTGTGTGTGTGTGTGTGTGTGTGTGTTGGACACACAGGTGAACCATGGCGACTGCTTCACCTGGTTGAGCAGCTTCTGGATTCAGAGCTGCTGCAGTAAACATACACATTACATTTCTGTTCAATGACCTCCCCACTCGTTTCTGATGCAGAAGAAGGTTTGATTCATCCATCCATTATCTATATCACTTATCCATAAGGGTCATGGGGATGGAGCCAATCCTAGCTGACATGGGGGGGAGAGGTGGGGTACATCCCGGACAGATCAACACTCAACACTACCAATCGCAAGTCAACCCAGAACTTTTTTGTCATTCCAGTACGGAGTCTATAATAAAAGTAACATAGTAAAGTAATATAATAAAGTGTTAATACTTCAAGTACGAGTATCTGACTGCTCTTAGTTACAGTACATGAGTAAATGTAATCAGTTACTTTCCACCGCTGAGGAGTGAAACAAGTTTTTACAAACAGGAAGTAAACTCACCTGTGTGTCGCCATCAGGATTTGATGATGTCGTCTCCATATCATCTGGTGATCGGTCATCTGGATCAACAGAGGTACCTTCAGCTGTGGACACAGGTGTGACGTGTGATTACAGAAGTTCACCCTGTAAGCAATAACGCTGCTCATGATCCAACGATGCCTGAGGTATTAATCAGTAAATATGGTGTGTAAGCAACAGTGGAAAATTACTGGATGAGACCTTTAAATACAGATACCCGGTCTAAACACAGAGCATGTGCTGCTCGTAGGGTCCACGATGAGATGGGGGCCTCATTTCATGTGAGGCCGTCGCTCAGATACCTGCAAGTCAAATCAGCTGGTCTCAGGTCTGTCAGCTATGATATCGCACACATTGCTGCAATGATTGACAATCAACACCTGATCAATCACTGATCAGAGCAGGACACTACTGCATGAGAAGACACGTCGTCTGAAAGACATTAATAAAAGACAGTAAAAGGGGTTTCAGCAGCTCAGTCCAACTCAGACAGATTCACACATGAGAACACAGACTGTTGTCACTGATTTCTCAGGATGTCCTGGCTTGTACGGTCATTAACGAGGCCAAACATCATTTTCCTGGGAAATGTTTTGATGAGGGTGATCCAGGGAGGGGTCTGTTCTGCTGGATGACAGTTTGGTTTGGTGGTCTCTATCTCAGCCACAGGTCGCTGACTGAAGTCATCAACGCCACTTTCACATCAACCTGAAAGGTTGAGGTCAACTGAATTCTCAAAAGGATTAAAGAGCATCTGCACCTGAATTCACCTGTGGGTTCAGACGCTCTGTTCAGGAAGGTAAATGAGAGAAGAGGGGTCCGTATGTGACCACACTGAGGTCCCACTTCATTTCACCTCAGCAAGACACACAGTGTCTGTACCTGATGTTCAAAGCTCTGAAACAGTCAATCTGTCCTGTGAGAATCACTTCAGTCTTAAAGAGAAAAAACCTCCAGACACAAACGTTGGACACTCATCAGTCTCACAGCCTCTAACTCTAACACTCTGAGTCTCAGCACTGTTTACTGAGTAATGTGATCAGAGGAATCCTCACCTGAGTGCTGCTGTCTCCTCTTCATCCTCTCTCTGTCGCAGCTCTGCAGAGAAGTGGAAACAAACATGAGCCACAGACTCTTTATATAAGGGTCCCTCCCTGTTATCATTGGCTGATTCCTGTTTCATGTGACTTTGAAGAAATCACACAGCTTCTCTCAAACCATGACTTGCAAGAAATCAATGTCCCACAAATATAGGTGAACAAGGGAGCGTGTGTGTGTGTGTGTGTGTGTGTGTGTGTGTCTGTGTGTGTGTGTGTGTGTGTGTGTGTGTGAAAGCCAGAGATGTTTCTACGAAGCGATGGATTTATTTTAAGTCACATGGTTTGTAGAGAGGGAGGAACCTCGATATAAAACCAGTCTGATTTCACTGTTCTCCACTTTGCTGCAGAACTACAACAGAGGAGGAGGAGGATGGCAGAGCGACGCAGACGCAGTAAGGATGTTTCTCTTCTCATTATTCACTTTATTCAGTTTACTCAGTGAGGTGTGATGACTGATGGACTGTTGTTGTTGATCACTGCAAACATGGTTCTACTCTGTTTAGACTGAAGTCAGATTTTGTTTGAAGACGAGTCAGATAACAGATCATTATGTGCAGTGTGTCTGTACCACCTCAGAGCTGAGTTACATGACTGCTGCTGCTGCTTCACAATAAAAGCTTTCAACAGGCAACAGACACAGAGGCTTTTATTGTGAAGCAGCCAGAGGAGACGTGATGCAGTGCTGATTGTCCCTGATCATTAAAACTACAGTCAGATCGAGGGTCAGGAGACAGGTCAGTGTTTGAACAGATTCAGAATCAGTTAGTAACTAATGAGAGTCACTGTTTTCTAACCAGCAGTCTCAGCTGTTGGTTTACACACTGTTCATTCAGATGTCAGCTCTGGAACATGTTGTACATGATCTTCTTTATGTCGTCTTTTCTCTCTACAGGGAAATCCTGGTGGTGGCCATTCATTGAGTCTGAACCTGGTAAGAGCCACATCAGGTGATGCTGGTGCTGCAGCGTTTCTCTCTAACTGTAAACTTTGATTTTAGAAACTCAAAAGAAAATTCAGCAGAAACTCAACAGAGTTTAAACTCTGAGTCAGTGTTACTCTGCAGTATTTTCATTTTACTTTGTGTTCAGACTTCACACCATGTTTACATGTTTCCTACATGTTTTTCTTGTAGAACCTGAACCTACGCCTTCTCCCAGTAAGATATGAAGTCTTTTTCTGATTTCTCATTATTAAGACACAGTGATGATCTGTGTTGATGAACTTCTCCTCAAACATTTCTCATTTCTTTTCAGCTTTTAAGGAACCCTGGAGGAAAATATCTTGGGGGTGAGTTTACTGACCCATGCTCAGTGCTCAGTGTTTCCCCTGTTGGCCCATATTGTGATGACGTCTGTAAAACTGTTGAAACTCTCTTCTCCAACAGTTTAACAGACGTCTCTGTTATGATGGAGTTTTAGCAGTGAGGCTGAGTGTTGGCTCAGTGTCCAGCTCTCCATCACACCTCCATGGTGGTGACTCTGTAAAAGACCCTAAACTTTCCTGACACCACACAGAGTCCTGCAGCCAGATGAGACTAAAACTGCATTTTAACACTCCACCACTCATTGGACCTGTCAGTGTGGAGGATGGTATATAAAGAGAAGAAGTGCAGTTTTACCAGCTGTCTCCAACTGTTAACACATAACACACTGATTAATGTCTACACCACAACAAACTGCCTCCATCTCGACCAGCGAATACACTTCAGTTTATCCACAAACCTGACGGCCATGTTTGTTTGTTGATCTCTTCAAACCAGTCAGCAGGTGTTACACCATGAAGAGTGGCCACAGGGGGGCGCTGTTGCATGGATGTCACCCTGTGCTTGTGGTTGTTGCTCTTAGTGTGATTCAGTCTTTAAACAGGTGAAAGAAAGAAAATGCACAACAGCATTGAGATGCTGAGTATTTCTGTTTAGCACAGAGTCACAGTTTCTGATGATTTTCACTCTGTTCTGCCACATTCAGCCTGTACCTGGAAATAAATACGTCACTCAGTATTTGTCAGGTGCTTTGTGTTGAGTGACGGTCATCAGACAGTGTGACCTTTCTGTGCTAATGTCAGGTATTTAACCTTTCTCTCACCTGTTTCAAAGACTGACTGACTTTAATCCTAATGAACATCTGAGCAACAGCACCCCCTACAGTCTCACAGTTTCAATCACATTTAAAAAATAATTTAAAAGGTAAGTTTTCAGTTACAGTTTTCTTTCATGATACAAACAGAAAATTATTTGATTTGTGTTTTTTAAAATCAAATAACCCTTTTCTCATTTTTAAAACTTTAGTTTCTGAAAGGAAACTTTAAAAACCAAAAAGTGCACACTGTTTTACTTTAACCTTTCTTTAGTTTGGTCATTTTGTTTGTTTTTGTTTATTTTGTTTTACTTCATTTTATTTGCTGCATGTCTGTGTTATCAATGCAAGCTGATAAGTTGTTAAAATGATTCATTAAATCTGAAATATCCATTTTTTAACAGAGAGAAACAGAGGGATCTTCAGTATGTGCAGGAGTACAGGCCTGAAAACGGAGACATTAAACATCTGCGAATTCTTCTGTACGGGCCTGTCGGAGGCGGAAAGTCCAGCTTCATCAACTCTGTCAGCACCGTCATGCGAGGCAGGACAACTATTCCTGCTGCAGCCAGTGCAACCACCTCTGACACAAGCTTCACCAGACAAGTAAGAAAACTTTAGATTTGTGTAGCACATTAAGCATGGCATCTGTGATCAGGCTGTTAAAGAGTTCATGTTAGGTCAAGTCAATTTTATTTATATAGCGCCAATTCACAACGGAAGTTATCTGGAGGCTCTGTACATATAGAGCAGGTCTAGACCGTACTCTTTATCTTATAAAATTTACAGAGAGAGACCCAACAGATCCACCATGAGCAGCACTAAGCAGCTGTGGCAAGGAAACACTTCTCCGCAGAACCGGACTCAGGGTGGGCGAGAGGGGGGTGGGGGATGGGGTAAACATGGTGAGGGAGAGGTAAACAGACATGAACCAGAGACCGCATCAGGGTACAAGTAAGAATAAAATCTAAAAAAGATGGCCTGAATCCCCATCCTGGTTTCCCATCATCCAGTGATAAGAAACCAATACAGAGGAACCTTTCATCCCCAAACCAGATCACCCATGTGCACACTGAGGAGTACATGACCAAGTCAAAGGTCAAATGACCAGTTCAGAGGATCAACTCTAACGGATGCCGGGCCATACTGATGTAGGAAGAACAAAAAGGGAGGCCACAGGGCAGGTATGAGCAGACGAGCCTCCCATCTCCACCTACCACCCAACTCCCACTATCTGCAAAAGCAGGCAGAGTGGGAGGGGTCATCACACGCCCTGCCTTAAGATGGAGGTCTTCAGTAGTCTGCCAACCCCATCCATCGGACATCAACACTGGAACCTGTGTCTGACAAAGGTAACACAGAGCCCACGATAATGAGTCCAGGTCCTCTGGATCTCTCAGACCACTGAAACGTACCCATCAGACACATGACCATAACCAGCGTCAGCTGTAGATCTGAGCTGTGTCGGGCAGGGAGACAGGAGCCAAGGTACAGGTGTCAGCTGGGCCACTAACTGGAGATAAGGTGCAGGTGTCAGCCAGACCGTCAACTAGAGTTCAGGGAGCGGTGACTACAGAAAAACTCTTTGACCAAAAACCCTCACGCTGGAACAGGTCAGCTGTGGTGGTCAACACAGGGGCAGCCGAGACTTTGATCCAAGAACTCATGTGTAAAGCCGACACAGGAAGAAACCGGATATCGACCAGGGCCCGATGCTCTGTTCTGGCTAGGACAGATAACTCAGGAACTGATGAAACTTTGACTGGACCCCATGACACTGGAACAGGTGAGATGTCAACCAGACCAGGTGACACAGGAGCAGTCGACTGGGCGGTCAACAGGGCAAATGAGGCTCGGGAGAACTGAGGCTCTGAGCTGGTGGCCAGCCCGGCCTCAGGATGACTGGACAGGAAGGGTTCGACACAACTGGGCACCTGAGACTCAGGGTTGCTGGGCAGTTTGAGAGTCTAGACATTGAAGACAACTTAAAAGACAGTTAGCCAGGGGCTGTCACTCCTCCCCCCTTAAAATCAGTGTCAGCCGACCAATCAAATTTCACCTTGGCCTTGAGCAGTTCAGTGACAGGGAACATGACTGTAATGAAGAAACTGCTATAATAACCAACTAAAGTTCCTTTTGGTT
>NW_026115851.1:0-24150 GCF_001640805.2 Lates calcarifer
TACATGAACAATAGAATTTGACCAGTATTCATATAAACGTGAATGAGATTTTACTTTCTCCTCTCCTTTCACTAGACAGCAGTTTTTCATTCTGAGCTTAGTGAGCGAGCAGAAGCCGAGACAGGAGGACTTTCAGGCGCGGGACTCACTGTGAGGCAGAAGTCGAGACAGAAGGACTTTCAGACGCGGGACTCACTGTGAGTCCTCATAAGGGAAAATATCCCCGGTCGGCCGCTGACCGTTTACATACACCCAGATCATTCACAACCATTCGAATTTAACAAACATTCATATTAAAGTGGCTGAATTGTCATTTTCTCCTGTCCTTTCGCTGGAGACAGCATTTGTTAATTGTGAGCTTTATCAGCGACAGAAAGAAGTAAAACGCAGGTGTTGACTCACTGGCCTTAGACTGCTGTCTATTTTGTTTATTCATGAAATGAAAGTTGATAAACATTAGATATTGAGCAGACTTTTGGGGCTTTTTCACACACTGGTCTGAAATGCAGCCTCTAAAGAAGGTCTCTCCTTTCACATGAGACAGCAGTCGTTAACTGTGAGTTTAATGAGAGAGCAGAAGCGGATACACGAAGACTTTCAGATACCATACTCAGTGTGAGTCCACAGAAGGGTAAAAGATCTCCCTCGGCCACTTTCATACACCCAGATTGTTGATGAACATTAGAATTTGACAAACACTTTTATTAAATTGGCTGAAATTTTACTTTCTCCTCTCCTTTCACTAGACAGCAGTTTTTCATTCTGAGCTTAGTGAGCGAGCAGAAGCCGAGACAGGAGGACTTTCAGACACCGGACTCACTGTGAGTCCACAGACGGGAAAATGTTTCCCCTCGGTCACAGACTGTTTCCATACATCCCTACAGTTCATGAAAATTAGAATTTGACCAATATTCATAGAAAAGTGGCTGAAATCTCATCTTCTCTTCTGCCTTCACTGGAGACATCATTTGATAATTCTGAGCTTAATGAGCGAGCAGAAGCCGAGACAGCAGAACCTTGAGACGAGGGACTCGCTGTGAGCAGAAGGCGAGACAGGCGGACTGTCAGACGCGGGAATCACTTTGAGCAGAAGCCGAGACAGGAGGACTTTCAGACACCGGACTCACTGTGAGTCCACAGACGGGAAAATGTTTCCCCTCGGTCACAGACTGTTTCCATACATCCCTACAGTTCATGAAAATTAGAATTTGACCAATATGCATAGAAAAGTGGCTGAAATCTCATCTTCTCTTCTCTGTTCACTGGAGACAGCATTTGATAATTCTGAGCTTAATGAGCGAGCAGAAGCCGAGATAGGAGGACTTTCAGACGCGGGACTCAATGTGAGTCGACAGACGGGAAAAAGATCCCCCTCGGCGGCTCACAGTTTCCATACATCCCGACTGTACATGATGAATAGAATTTGACCAATATTCATATAAAAGTGAATGAGATTTTACTTTCTCCTCTCCTTTCACTAGACAGCAGTTTTTCATTCTGAGCTTAGTGAGCGAGCAGAAGGCGAGACAGGAGGACTTTCCGACACGGGACTCACTGTGAGCAGAAGCCGAGACAAGATGATTTTCATACGCGGGACTCAGTGTGAGTCGACAGAAGGCAAAAAGATCCCCCTCGGCGGCTCACAGTTTCCATACATCCCGACTGTACATGAACAATAGAATTTGACCAATATTCATATAAACGTGAATGAGATTTTACTTTCTCCTCTCCTTTCACTAGACAGCAGTTTTTCATTCTGAGCTTAATGAGCGAGCAGAAGCCGAGACAGCAGAACCTTGAGACGAGGGACTCGCTGTGAGCAGAAGGCGAGACAGGCGGACTGTCAGACGGGGTTCACTGTGAGTCCACAGACGGGAAAATGTTTCCCCTCGGTCACAGACTGTTTCCATACATCCCTACAGTTCATGAAAATTAGAATTGGACCAAAATTCATAGCAAAGTGGCTGAAATCTCATCTTCTCTTCTCCGTTCACTGGAGACAGCATTTGATAATTCTGAGCTTAATGAGCGAGCAGAAGCCGAGATAGGAGGACTTTCAGACGCGGGACTCAATGTGAGCAGAAGCCGAGACAGGCGGACTGTCAGACGCGGGAATCACTGTGAGCAGAAGCCGAGACAGGAGGACTGTCAGATGGGGTTCACTGTGAGTCCACAGACGGGAAAATGTTTCCCCTCGGTCACGGACTGTTTCCATACATCCCTATAGTTCATGAAAATTAGAATTGGACCAATATTCATAGTAAAGTAGCTGAAATCTCATCTTCTCTTCTCCGTTCACTGGAGACAGCATTTGATAATTCTGAGCTTAATGAGAGAGCAGAAGCGGATACACGAAGACTTTCAGATACCATACTCATTGTGAGTCCACAGAAGGGAAAAATATCTCCCTCGGCCACTTTCATACACCCAGATTGTTGATGAACATTAGAATTTGACAAACACTTTTATTAAATTGGCTGAGATTTTACTTTCTCCTCTCCTTTCACTAGACAGCAGTTTTTCATTCTGAGCTTAGTGAGCGAGCAGAAGCCGAGACAGGAGAACTTTCAGACACCGGACTCACTGTGAGTCCACAGACGGGAAAATGTTTCCCCTCGGTCAAAGACTGCTTCCATACATCCCTATAGTTCATGAAAATTAGAATTGGACCAATATTCATAGTAAAGTGGCTGAAATCTCATCTTCTCTTCTGCGTTCACTGGAGACAGCATTTGATAATTCTGAGCTTAGTGAGCGAGCAGAAGCCGAGACAGGAGGACTTTGAGACGCGGGACTCACTGTGAGCAGAAGCCGAGAGAGCAGGACTTTCAGACGCGGGGCTCACTGTGAGTCGACAGAAGGGAAAAAGATCCCCCTCGGCGGCTCACAGTTTCCATACATCCCGACTGTACATGAACAATAGAATTTGACCAATATTCATATAAACGTGAATGAGATTTTACTTTCTCCTCTCCTTTCACTAGACAGCAGTTTTTCATTCTGAGCTTAATGAGCGAGCAGAAGGCGAGACAGGAAGGACCTTCAGAACCGGGACTCGCTGTGAGCAGAAGCCGAGACAGGAGGACTTTCAGACACCGGACTCACTGTGAGTCCACAGACGGGAAAATGTTTCCCCTCGGTCACAGACTGTTTCCATACATCCCTATAGTTCATGAAAATTAGAATTGGACCAATATTCATAGCAAAGTGGCTGAAATCTCATCTTCTCTTCTCCGTTCACTGGAGACAGCATTTGATAATTCTGAGCTTAATGAGCGAGCAGAAGCAGAGATAGGAGGACTTTCAGACGCGGGACTCAATGTGAGTCGACAGACGGGAAAAAGATCCCCCTCGGCGGCTCACAGTTTCCATACATCCCGACTGTACATGAACAATAGAATTTGACCAGTATTCATATAAACGTGAATGAGATTTTACTTTCTCCTCTCCTTTCACTAGACAGCAGTTTTTCATTCTGAGCTTAGTGAGCGAGCAGAAGCCGAGACAGGAGGACTTTCAGGCGCGGGACTCACTGTGAGCAGAAGTCGAGACAGAAGGACTTTCAGACGCGGGACTCACTGTGAGTCCTCATAAGGGAAAATATCCCGGTCGGCCGCTGACAGATTCAATACACCCAGATCATTCACAACCATTCGAATTTAACAAACATTCATATTAAAGTGGCTGAATTGTCATTTTCTCCTGTCCTTTCGCTGGAGACAGCATTTGTTAATTGTGAGCTTTATCAGCGACAGAAAGAAGTAAAACGCAGGTGTTGACTCACTGGCCTCAGACTGCTGTCTATTTTGTTTATTCATGAAATGAAAGTTGATAAACATTAGATATTGAGCAGACTTTGGGGCTTTTTCACACACTGGTCTGAAATGCAGCCTCTAAAGAAGGTCTCTCCTTTCACATGAGACAGCAGTCGTTAACTGTGAGTTTAATGAGAGAGCAGAAGCCGAGACAGGAGGACTTTCAGACACCGGACTCACTGTGAGTCCACAGACGGGAAAATGTTTCCCCTCGGTCACACACTGTTTCCATACATCCCTATAGTTCATGAAAATTAGAATTGGACCAATATTCATAGCAAAGTGGCTGAAATCTCATCTTCTCTTCTCCGTTCACTGGAGACAGCATTTGATAATTCTGAGCTTAATGAGCGAGCAGAAGCCGAGATAGGAGGACTTTCAGACGCGGGACTCAATGTGAGCAGAAGCCGAGACAGGCGGACTGTCAGACGCGGGAATCACTGTGAGCAGAAGCCGAGACAGGAGGACTTTCAGACGGGGTTCACTGTGAGTCCACAGACGGGAAAATGTTTCCCCTCGGTCACGGACTGTTTCCATACATCCCTATAGTTCATGAAAATTAGAATTGGACCAATATTCATAGTAAAGTAGCTGAAATCTCATCTTCTCTTCTCCGTTCACTGGAGACAGCATTTGATAATTCTGAGCTTAATGAGAGAGCAGAAGCGGATACACGAAGACTTTCAGATACCATACTCATTGTGAGTCCACAGAAGGGAAAAATATCTCCCTCGGCCACTTTCATACACCCAGATTGTTGATGAACATTAGAATTTGACAAACACTTTTATTAAATTGGCTGAGATTTTACTTTCTCCTCTCCTTTCACTAGACAGCAGTTTTTCATTCTGAGCTTAGTGAGCGAGCAGAAGCCGAGACAGGAGGACTTTCAGACGCGGGACTCACTGTGAGTCCTCATAAGGGAAAATATCCCGGTCGGCCGCTGACAGATTCAATACACCCAGATCATTCACAACCATTCGAATTTAACAAACATTCATATTAAAGTGGCTGAATTGTCATTTTCTCCTGTCCTTTCGCTGGAGACAGCATTTGTTAATTGTGAGCTTATCAGCGACAGAAAGAAGTAAAACGCAGGTGTTGACTCACTGGCCTCAGACTGCTGTCTATTTTGTTTATTCATGAAATGAAAGTTGATAAACATTAGATATTGAGCAGACTTTGGGGCTTTTTCACACACTGGTCTGAAATGCAGCCTCTAAAGAAGGTCTCTCCTTTCACATGAGACAGCAGTCGTTAACTGTGAGTTTAATGAGAGAGCAGAAGCGGATACACGAAGACTTTCAGATACCATACTCAGTGTGAGTCCACAGAAGGGTAAAAGATCTCCCTCGGCCACTTTCATACACCCAGATTGTTGATGAACATTAGAATTTGACAAACACTTTTATTAAATTGGCTGAAATTTTACTTTCTCCTCTCCTTTCACTAGACAGCAGTTTTTCATTCTGAGCTTAGTGAGCGAGCAGAAGCCGAGACAGGAGGACTTTCAGACACCGGACTCACTGTGAGTCCACAGACGGGAAAATGTTTCCCCTCGGTCACAGACTGTTTCCATACACCCCTACAGTTCATGAAAATTAGAATTTGACCAATATTCATAGAAAAGTGGCTGAAATCTCATCTTCTCTTCTCCGTTCACTGGAGACAGCATTTGATAATTCTGAGCTTAATGAGCGAGCAGAAGCCGAGACAGCAGAACCTTGAGACGAGGGACTCGCTGTGAGCAGAAGGCGAGACAGGCGGACTGTCAGACGCGGGAATCAATTTGAGCAGAAGCCGAGACAGCAGGACTTTCAGACGGGGTTCACTGTGAGTCCACAGACGGGAAAATGTTTCCCCTCGGTCACAGACTGTTTCCATACACCCCTACAGTTCATGAAAATTAGAATTGGACCAATATTCATAGTAAAGTGGCTGAAATCTCATCTTCTCTTCTCCGTTCACTGGAGACAGCATTTGATAATTCTGAGCTTAATGAGCGAGCAGAAGCCGAGACAGGAGGACTTTCCGACACGGGACTCACTGTGAGCAGAAGCCGAGACAAGATGATTTTCATACGCGGGACTCAGTGTGAGTCGACAGAAGGGAAAAAGATCCCCCTCGGCGGCTCACAGTTTCCATACATCCCGACTGTACATGAACAATAGAATTTGACCAATATTCATATAAACGTGAATGAGATTTTACTTTCTCCTCTCCTTTCACTAGACAGCAGTTTTTCATTCTGAGCTTAATGAGCGAGCAGAAGCCGAGACAAGAAGGACCTTCAGAACCGGGACTCGCTGTGAGCAGAAACCGAGACAGGAGGACTTTCAGACACCTGACTCACTGTGAGTCCACAGACGGGAAAATGTTTCCCCTCGGTCACAGACTGTTTCCATACATCCCTACAGTTCATGAAAATTAGAATTTGACCAATATGTATAGAAAGGTGGCTGAAATCTCATCTTCTCTTCTGCCTTCACTGGAGACAGCATTTGATAATTCTGAGCTTAATGAGCGAGCAGAAGCCGAGATAGGAGGACTTTCAGACGCGGGACTCAATGTGAGTCGACAGACGGGAAAAAGATCCCCCTCGGCGGCTCACAGTTTCCATACATCCCGACTGTACATGATGAATAGAATTTGACCAATATTCATATAAAAGTGAATGAGATTTTACTTTCTCCTCTCCTTTCACTAGACAGCAGTTTTTCATTCTGAGCTTAGTGAGCGAGCAGAAGGCGAGACAGGAGGACTTTCCGACACGGGACTCACTGTGAGCAGAAGCCGAGACAAGATGATTTTCATACGCGGGACTCAGTGTGAGTCGACAGAAGGGAAAAAGATCCCCCTCGGCGGCTCACAGTTTCCATACATCCCGACTGTACATGAACAATAGAATTTGACCAATATTCATATAAACGTGAATGAGATTTTACTTTCTCCTCTCCTTTCACTAGACAGCAGTTTTTCATTCTGAGCTTAATGAGCGAGCAGAAGCCGAGACAGCAGAACCTTGAGACGAGGGACTCGCTGTGAGCAGAAGGCGAGACAGGCGGACTGTCAGACGCGGGAATCAATTTGAGCAGAAGCCGAGACAGCAGGACTTTCAGACGGGGTTCACTGTGAGTCCACAGACGGGAAAATGTTTCCCCTCGGTCACAGACTGTTTCCATACATCCCTACAGTTCATGAAAATTAGAATTTGACCAATATTCATAGAAAAGTGGCTGAAATCTCATCTTCTCTTCTGCCTTCACTGGAGACAGCATTTGATAATTCTGAGCTTAATGAGCGAGCAGAAGCCGAGACAGCAGAACCTTGAGACGAGGGACTCGCTGTGAGCAGAAGGCGAGACAGGCGGACTGTCAGACGCGGGAATCACTTTGAGCAGAAGCCGAGACAGGAGGACTTTCAGACACCGGACTCACTGTGAGTCCACAGACGGGAAAATGTTTCCCCTCGGTCACAGACTGTTTCCATACATCCCTACAGTTCATGAAAATTAGAATTTGACCAATATGCATAGAAAATTGGCTGAAATCTCATCTTCTCTTCTGCCTTCACTGGAGACAGCATTTGATAATTCTGAGCTTAATGAGCGAGCAGAAGCCGAGATAGGAGGACTTTCAGACGCGGGACTCAATGTGAGTCGACAGACGGGAAAAAGATCCCCCTCGGCGGCTCACAGTTTCCATACATCCCGACTGTACATGATGAATAGAATTTGACCAATATTCATATAAAAGTGAATGAGATTTTACTTTCTCCTCTCCTTTCACTAGACAGCAGTTTTTCATTCTGAGCTTAGTGAGCGAGCAGAAGGCGAGACAGGAGGACTTTCCGACACGGGACTCACTGTGAGCAGAAGCTGAGACAAGATGATTTTCATACGCGGGACTCAGTGTGAGTCGACAGAAGGCAAAAAGATCCCCCTCGGCGGCTCACAGTTTCCATACATCCCGACTGTACATGAACAATAGAATTTGACCAATATTCATATAAACGTGAATGAGATTTTACTTTCTCCTCTCCTTTCACTAGACAGCAGTTTTTCATTCTGAGCTTAGTGAGCGAGCAGAAGGCGAGACAGGAGGACTTTCCGACACGGGACTCACTGTGAGCAGAAGCCGAGACAAGATGATTTTCATACGCGGGACTCAGTGTGAGTCGACAGAAGGCAAAAAGATCCCCCTCGGCGGCTCACAGTTTCCATACATCCCGACTGTACATGAACAATAGAATTTGACCAATATTCATATAAACGTGAATGAGATTTTACTTTCTCCTCTCCTTTCACTAGACAGCAGTTTTTCATTCTGAGCTTAATGAGCGAGCAGAAGCCGAGACAGCAGAACCTTGAGACGAGGGACTCGCTGTGGGCAGAAGGCGAGACAGGCGGACTGTCAGACGGGGTTCACTGTGAGTCCACAGACGGGAAAATGTTTCCCCTCGGTCACAGACTGTTTCCATACATCCCTATAGTTCATGAAAATTAGAATTGGACCAAAATTCATAGCAAAGTGGCTGAAATCTCATCTTCTCTTCTCTGTTCACTGGAGACAGCATTTGATAATTCTGAGCTTAATGAGCGAGCAGAAGCAGAGATAGGAGGACTTTCAGACGCGGGACTCAATGTGAGTCGACAGACGGGAAAAAGATCCCCCTCGGCGGCTCACAGTTTCCATACATCCCGACTGTACATGAACAATAGAATTTGACCAGTATTCATATAAACGTGAATGAGATTTTACTTTCTCCTCTCCTTTCACTAGACAGCAGTTTTTCATTCTGAGCTTAGTGAGCGAGCAGAAGCCGAGACAGGAGGACTTTCAGGCGCGGGACTCACTGTGAGCAGAAGTCGAGACAGAAGGACTTTCAGACGCGGGACTCACTGTGAGTCCTCATAAGGGAAAATATCCCGGTCGGCCGCTGACCGTTTACATACACCCAGATCATTCACAACCATTCGAATTTAACAAACATTCATATTAAAGTGGCTGAATTGTCACTTTCTCCTGTCCTTTCGCTGGAGACAGCATTTGTTAATTGTGAGCTTTATCAGCGACAGAAAGAAGTAAAACGCAGGTGTTGACTCACTGGCCTCAGACTGCTGTCCATTTTGTTTATTCATGAAATGAAAGTTGATAAACATTAGATATTGAGCAGACTTTGGGGCTTTTTCACACACTGGTCTGAAATGCAGCCTCTAAAGAAGGTCTCTCCTTTCACATGAGACAGCAGTCGTTAACTGTGAGTTTAATGAGAGAGCAGAAGCGGATACACGAAGACTTTCAGATACCATACTCAGTGTGAGTCCACAGAAGGGTAAAAGATCTCCCTCGGCCACTTTCATACACCCAGATTGTTGATGAACATTAGAATTTGACAAACACTTTTATTAAATTGGCTGAAATTTTACTTTCTCCTCTCCTTTCACTAGACAGCAGTTTTTCATTCTGAGCTTAGTGAGCGAGCAGAAGCCGAGACAGGAGGACTTTCCGACACGGGACTCACTGTGAGCAGAAGCCGAGACAAGATGATTTTCATACGCGGGACTCAGTGTGAGTCGACAGAAGGGAAAAAGATCCCCCTTGGCGGCTCACAGTTTCCATACATCATGACTGTACATGAACAAAGAATTTGACCAATATTCATATAAACGTGAATGAGATTTTACTTTCTCCTCTCCTTTCACTAGACAGCAGTTTTTCATTCTGAGCTTAATGAGCGAGCAGAAGCCGAGACAAGAAGGACCTTCAGAACCGGGACTCGCTGTGAGCAGAAACCGAGACAGGAGGACTTTCAGACACCTGACTCACTGTGAGTCCACAGACGGGAAAATGTTTCCCCTCGGTCACAGACTGTTTCCATACATCCCTACAGTTCATGAAAATTAGAATTTGACCAATATGCACAGAAAAGTGGCTGAAATCTCATCTTCTCTTCTGCCTTCACTGGAGACAGCATTTGATAATTCTGAGCTTAATGAGCGAGCAGAAGCCGAGATAGGAGGACTTTCAGACGCGGGACTCAATGTGAGTCGACAGACGGGAAAAAGATCCCCCTCGGCGGCTCACAGTTTCCATACATCCCGACTGTACATGATGAATAGAATTTGACCAATATTCATATAAAAGTGAATGAGATTTTACTTTCTCCTCTCCTTTCACTAGACAGCAGTTTTTCATTCTGAGCTTAATGAGCGAGCAGAAGCCGAGACAGCAGAACCTTGAGACGAGGGACTCGCTGTGAGCAGAAGGCGAGACAGGCATTTGTTAATTGTGAGCTTTATCAGCGACAGAAAGAAGTAAAACGCAGGTGTTGACTCACTGGCCTCAGACTGCTGTCCATTTTGTTTATTCATGAAATGAAAGTTGATAAACATTAGATATTGAGCAGACTTTGGGGCTTTTTCACACACTGGTCTGAAATGCAGCCTCTAAAGAAGGTCTCTCCTTTCACATGAGACAGCAGTCGTTAACTGTGAGTTTAATGAGAGAGCAGAAGCGGATACACGAAGACTTTCAGATACCATACTCAGTGTGAGTCCACAGAAGGGTAAAAGATCTCCCTCGGCCACTTTCATACACCCAGATTGTTGATGAACATTAGAATTTGACAAACACTTTTATTAAATTGGCTGAAATTTTACTTTCTCCTCTCCTTTCACTAGACAGCAGTTTTTCATTCTGAGCTTAGTGAGCGAGCAGAAGCCGAGACAGGAGGACTTTCCGACACGGGACTCACTGTGAGCAGAAGCCGAGACAAGATGATTTTCATACGCGGGACTCAGTGTGAGTCGACAGAAGGGAAAAAGATCCCCCTCGGCGGCTCACAGTTTCCATACATCCCGACTGTACATGAACAATAGAATTTGACCAATATTCATATAAACGTGAATGAGATTTTACTTTCTCCTCTCCTTTCACTAGACAGCAGTTTTTCATTCTGAGCTTAATGAGCGAGCAGAAGCCGAGACAAGAAGGACCTTCAGAACCGGGACTCGCTGTGAGCAGAAACCGAGACAGGAGGACTTTCAGACACCTGACTCACTGTGAGTCCACAGACGGGAAAATGTTTCCCCTCGGTCACAGACTGTTTCCATACATCCCTACAGTTCATGAAAATTAGAATTTGACCAATATGTATAGAAAAGTGGCTGAAATCTCATCTTCTCTTCTGCCTTCACTGGAGACAGCATTTGATAATTCTGAGCTTAATGAGCGAGCAGAAGCCGAGATAGGAGGACTTTCAGACGCGGGACTCAATGTGAGTCGACAGACGGGAAAAAGATCCCCCTCGGCGGCTCACAGTTTCCATACATCCCGACTGTACATGATGAATAGAATTTGACCAATATTCATATAAAAGTGAATGAGATTTTACTTTCTCCTCTCCTTTCACTAGACAGCAGTTTTTCATTCTGAGCTTAATGAGCGAGCAGAAGCCGAGACAGCAGAACCTTGAGACGAGGGACTCGCTGTGAGCAGAAGGCGAGACAGGCATTTGTTAATTGTGAGCTTTATCAGCGACAGAAAGAAGTAAAACGCAGGTGTTGACTCACTGGCCTCAGACTGCTGTCCATTTTGTTTATTCATGAAATGAAAGTTGATAAACATTAGATATTGAGCAGACTTTGGGGCTTTTTCACACACTGGTCTGAAATACAGGCTCTAAAGAAGGTCTCTCCTTTCACATGAGACAGCAGTCGTTAACTGTGAGTTTAATGAGAGAGCAGAAGCCGAGACAGCAGAACCTTGAGACGAGGGACTCGCTGTGAGCAGAAGGCGAGACAGGCGGACTGTCAGACGCGGGAATCACTTTGAGCAGAAGCCGAGACAGGAGGACTTTCAGACACCGGACTCACTGTGAGTCCACAGACGGGAAAATGTTTCCCCTCGGTCACAGACTGTTTCCATACATCCCTACAGTTCATGAAAATTAGAATTTGACCAATATGCATAGAAAAGTGGCTGAAATCTCATCTTCTCTTCTGCCTTCACTGGAGACAGCATTTGATAATTCTGAGCTTAATGAGCGAGCAGAAGCCGAGATAGGAGGACTTTCAGACGCGGGACTCAATGTGAGTCGACAGACGGGAAAAAGATCCCCCTCGGCGGCTCACAGTTTCCATACATCCCGACTGTACATGATGAATAGACTTTGACCAATATTCATATAAACGTGAATGAGATTTTACTTTCTCCTCTCCTTTCACTAGACAGCAGTTTTTCATTCTGAGCTTAATGAGCGAGCAGAAGCCGAGACAGGAAGGACCTTCAGAACCGGGACTCGCTGTGAGCAGAAGCCGAGACAGGAGGACTTTCAGACGGGGTTCACTGTGAGTCCACAGACGGGAAAATGTTTCCCCTCGGTCACGGACTGTTTCCATACATCCCTATAGTTCATGAAAATTAGAATTGGACCAATATTCATAGTAAAGTAGCTGAAATCTCATCTTCTCTTCTCCGTTCACTGGAGACAGCATTTGATAATTCTGAGCTTAATGAGAGAGCAGAAGCGGATACACGAAGACTTTCAGATACCATACTCATTGTGAGTCCACAGAAGGGAAAAATATCTCCCTCGGCCACTTTCATACACCCAGATTGTTGATGAACATTAGAATTTGACAAACACTTTTATTAAATTGGCTGAGATTTTACTTTCTCCTCTCCTTTCACTAGACAGCAGTTTTTCATTCTGAGCTTAGTGAGCGAGCAGAAGCCGAGACAGGAGGACTTTCAGACGCGGGACTCACTGTGAGTCCTCATAAGGGAAAATATCCCGGTCGGCCGCTGACAGATTCAATACACCCAGATCATTCACAACCATTCGAATTTAACAAACATTCATATTAAAGTGGCTGAATTGTCATTTTCTCCTGTCCTTTCGCTGGAGACAGCATTTGTTAATTGTGAGCTTTATCAGCGACAGAAAGAAGTAAAACGCAGGTGTTGACTCACTGGCCTCAGACTGCTGTCTATTTTGTTTATTCATGAAATGAAAGTTGATAAACATTAGATATTGAGCAGACTTTGGGGCTTTTTCACACACTGGTCTGAAATGCAGCCTCTAAAGAAGGTCTCTCCTTTCACATGAGACAGCAGTCGTTAACTGTGAGTTTAATGAGAGAGCAGAAGCGGATACACGAAGACTTTCAGATACCATACTCAGTGTGAGTCCACAGAAGGGTAAAAGATCTCCCTCGGCCACTTTCATACACCCAGATTGTTGATGAACATTAGAATTTGACAAACACTTTTATTAAATTGGCTGAAATTTTACTTTCTCCTCTCCTTTCACTAGACAGCAGTTTTTCATTCTGAGCTTAGTGAGCGAGCAGAAGCCGAGACAGGAGGACTTTCAGACACCGGACTCACTGTGAGTCCACAGACGGGAAAATGTTTCCCCTCGGTCACAGACTGTTTCCATACACCCCTACAGTTCATGAAAATTAGAATTTGACCAATATTCATAGAAAAGTGGCTGAAATCTCATCTTCTCTTCTCCGTTCACTGGAGACAGCATTTGATAATTCTGAGCTTAATGAGCGAGCAGAAGCCGAGACAGCAGAACCTTGAGACGAGGGACTCGCTGTGAGCAGAAGGCGAGACAGGCGGACTGTCAGACGCGGGAATCAATTTGAGCAGAAGCCGAGACAGCAGGACTTTCAGACGGGGTTCACTGTGAGTCCACAGACGGGAAAATGTTTCCCCTCGGTCACAGACTGTTTCCATACACCCCTACAGTTCATGAAAATTAGAATTGGACCAATATTCATAGTAAAGTGGCTGAAATCTCATCTTCTCTTCTCCGTTCACTGGAGACAGCATTTGATAATTCTGAGCTTAGTGAGCGAGCAGAAGCCGAGACAGGAGGACTTTCCGACACGGGACTCACTGTGAGCAGAAGCCGAGACAAGATGATTTTCATACGCGGGACTCAGTGTGAGTCGACAGAAGGGAAAAAGATCCCCCTCGGCGGCTCACAGTTTCCATACATCCCGACTGTACATGAACAATAGAATTTGACCAATATTCATATAAACGTGAATGAGATTTTACTTTCTCCTCTCCTTTCACTAGACAGCAGTTTTTCATTCTGAGCTTAATGAGCGAGCAGAAGCCGAGACAAGAAGGACCTTCAGAACCGGGACTCGCTGTGAGCAGAAACCGAGACAGGAGGACTTTCAGACACCTGACTCACTGTGAGTCCACAGACGGGAAAATGTTTCCCCTCGGTCACAGACTGTTTCCATACATCCCTACAGTTCATGAAAATTAGAATTTGACCAATATGTATAGAAAAGTGGCTGAAATCTCATCTTCTCTTCTGCCTTCACTGGAGACAGCATTTGATAATTCTGAGCTTAATGAGCGAGCAGAAGCCGAGATAGGAGGACTTTCAGACGCGGGACTCAATGTGAGTCGACAGACGGGAAAAAGATCCCCCTCGGCGGCTCACAGTTTCCATACATCCCGACTGTACATGATGAATAGAATTTGACCAATATTCATATAAAAGTGAATGAGATTTTACTTTCTCCTCTCCTTTCACTAGACAGCAGTTTTTCATTCTGAGCTTAATGAGCGAGCAGAAGCCGAGACAGCAGAACCTTGAGACGAGGGACTCGCTGTGAGCAGAAGGCGAGACAGGCATTTGTTAATTGTGAGCTTTATCAGCGACAGAAAGAAGTAAAACGCAGGTGTTGACTCACTGGCCTCAGACTGCTGTCCATTTTGTTTATTCATGAAATGAAAGTTGATAAACATTAGATATTGAGCAGACTTTGGGGCTTTTTCACACACTGGTCTGAAATACAGGCTCTAAAGAAGGTCTCTCCTTTCACATGAGACAGCAGTCGTTAACTGTGAGTTTAATGAGAGAGCAGAAGCCGAGACAGCAGAACCTTGAGACGAGGGACTCGCTGTGAGCAGAAGGCGAGACAGGCGGACTGTCAGACGCGGGAATCACTTTGAGCAGAAGCCGAGACAGGAGGACTTTCAGACACCGGACTCACTGTGAGTCCACAGACGGGAAAATGTTTCCCCTCGGTCACAGACTGTTTCCATACATCCCTACAGTTCATGAAAATTAGAATTTGACCAATATGCATAGAAAAGTGGCTGAAATCTCATCTTCTCTTCTGCCTTCACTGGAGACAGCATTTGATAATTCTGAGCTTAATGAGCGAGCAGAAGCCGAGATAGGAGGACTTTCAGACGCGGGACTCAATGTGAGTCGACAGACGGGAAAAAGATCCCCCTCGGCGGCTCACAGTTTCCATACATCCCGACTGTACATGATGAATAGAATTTGACCAATATTCATATAAAAGTGAATGAGATTTTACTTTCTCCTCTCCTTTCACTAGACAGCAGTTTTTCATTCTGAGCTTAGTGAGCGAGCAGAAGGCGAGACAGGAGGACTTTCCGACACGGGACTCACTGTGAGCAGAAGCCGAGACAAGATGATTTTCATACGCGGGACTCAGTGTGAGTCGACAGAAGGGAAAAAGATCCCCCTCGGCGGCTCACAGTTTCCATACATCCCGACTGTACATGAACAATAGAATTTGACCAATATTCATATAAACGTGAATGAGATTTTACTTTCTCCTCTCCTTTCACTAGACAGCAGTTTTTCATTCTGAGCTTAATGAGCGAGCAGAAGCCGAGACAGCAGAACCTTGAGACGAGGGACTCGCTGTGAGCAGAAGGCGAGACAGGCGGACTGTCAGACGCGGGAATCAATTTGAGCAGAAGCCGAGACAGCAGGACTTTCAGACGGGGTTCAGTGTGAGTCCACAGACGGGAAAATGTTTCCCCTCGGTCACAGACTGTTTCCATACATCCCTATAGTTCATGAAAATTAGAATTGGACCAATATTCATAGTAAAGTAGCTGAAATCTCATCTTCTCTTCTCCGTTCACTGGAGACAGCATTTGATAATTCTGAGCTTAATGAGAGAGCAGAAGCGGATACACGAAGACTTTCAGATACCATACTCATTGTGAGTCCACAGAAGGGAAAAATATCTCCCTCGGCCACTTTCATACACCCAGATTGTTGATGAACATTAGAATTTGACAAACACTTTTATTAAATTGGCTGAGATTTTACTTTCTCCTCTCCTTTCACTAGACAGCAGTTTTTCATTCTGAGCTTAGTGAGCGAGCAGAAGCCGAGACAGGAGGACTTTCAGACGCGGGACTCACTGTGAGTCCTCATAAGGGAAAATATCCCGGTCGGCCGCTGACAGATTCAATACACCCAGATCATTCACAACCATTCGAATTTAACAAACATTCATATTAAAGTGGCTGAATTGTCATTTTCTCCTGTCCTTTCGCTGGAGACAGCATTTGTTAATTGTGAGCTTTATCAGCGACAGAAAGAAGTAAAACGCAGGTGTTGACTCACTGGCCTCAGACTGCTGTCTATTTTGTTTATTCATGAAATGAAAGTTGATAAACATTAGATATTGAGCAGACTTTGGGGCTTTTTCACACACTGGTCTGAAATGCAGCCTCTAAAGAAGGTCTCTCCTTTCACATGAGACAGCAGTCGTTAACTGTGAGTTTAATGAGAGAGCAGAAGCGGATACACGAAGACTTTCAGATACCATACTCAGTGTGAGTCCACAGAAGGGTAAAAGATCTCCCTCGGCCACTTTCATACACCCAGATTGTTGATGAACATTAGAATTTGACAAACACTTTTATTAAATTGGCTGAAATTTTACTTTCTCCTCTCCTTTCACTAGACAGCAGTTTTTCATTCTGAGCTTAGTGAGCGAGCAGAAGCCGAGACAGGGAGGACTTTCAGACACCAGGACTCACTGTGAGTCCACAGACGGGAAAATGTTTCCCCTCGGTCACAGACTGTTTCCATACATCCCTACAGTTCATGAAAATTAGAATTGGACCAATATTCATAGTAAAGTGGCTGAAATCTCATCTTCTCTTCTGCCGTTCACTGGAGACAGCATTTGATAATTCTGAGCTTAGTGAGCGAGCAGAAGCCGAGATAGGAGGACTTTCCGACACGGGACTCACTGTGAGCAGAAGCCGAGACAGGCGGACTGTCAGACGCGGGAATCACTGTGAGCAGAGCCGAGACAGGAGGACTTTCAGACGGGGTTCACTGTGAGTCCGACAGACGGGAAAAATGTTATCCCCCTCGGGCTCACGACTGTTTCCATACATCCCTGATCTGAGTTAGCATGGAATAATGAATAGAATTTGAGACCAATATTCATATAAAGATAGGCTGAATGAGATTTTACTTTCTCCTCTCCTTTCACTAGACAGCAGTTTTCATTCTGAGCTTAGTGAGCGAGCAGAAGCGAGACAGGAGGACTTTCGACACGGACTCACTGTGAGCAGAAGCCGAGACAAGATGATTTCAATACGCGGGACTCAGTTGTGAGTCGACAGAAGGGAAAAAGATTCTCCCTCGCGGCTCACAGTTTCCATACATCCCAGATTGTACATGATGAAGCAATTAGAATTTGACCAACTATTCATATTAAACTTGGAATGAGATTTTACTTTCTCCTCTCCTTTCACTAGACAGCAGTTTTTCATTCTGAGCTTAGTGAGCCGAGCAGAAGCCGAGACAGGAGGACTTTCAGACACCGGACTCACTGTGAGTCCACAGACGGGAAAATGTTTCCCTCGGTCAAAGACTGCTTTCCATACATCCCTATAGTTCATGAAAATTAGAATTGGACCAATATTCATAGTAAAGTGGCTGAAATCTCATCTTCTCTTCTGCCGTTCACTGGAGACAGCATTTGATAATTCTGAGCTTAGTGAGCGAGCAGAAGCCGAGACAGGAGGACTTTGAGACGCGGGACTCACTGTGAGCAGAAGCCGAGAGAGCAGGACTTTCAGACGCGGGCTCAACTGTGAGTCGACAGAAGGGAAAAAGATCCCCCTCGGCGGCTCACAGTTTCCATATATCCCGACTGTACATGAACAATAGAATTTGACCAATATTCATATAAACGTGAATGAGATTTTACTTTCTCCTCTCCTTTCACTAGACAGCAGTTTTTCATTCTGAGCTTAATGAGCGAGCAGAAGCCGAGACAGGAAGGACTTTCAGACATCGGACTCACTGTGAGTCCACAGACGGGAAAATGTTTCCCCTCTGTCACAGACTGTTTCCATACATCCCTACAGTTCATGGAAATTAGAATTTGACGCAATATTCATAGTAAAGTGGCTGAAATCTCATCTTCTCTTCTGCGTTCACTGGACAGAAGCATTTGATAATTCTGAGCTTAATGAGCGAGCAGAAGCCGAGACAGGAGGACTTTCAGACGGGGTTCACTGTGACTCCACAGACGGGAAAATGTTTCCCCTCGGTCACAGGGACTGTTTCCATACATCCCTATAGTTCATGAAATTAGAATTGGACCAATATTCATAGTAAAGTAGCTGAAATCTCATCTTCTCTTCTCTGTTCACTGGAGACAGCATTTGATAATTCTGAGCTTAATGAGCGAGCAGAAGCCGAGGACAGCAGGACTTTCAGACGGCTCACTGTGAGTCCACAGACGGGAAAATGTTTTCCCCTCGGTCACAGACTGTTTCCATACATCCCTACAGTTCATGAAAATTAGAATTGGACCAATATTCATGGTAAAGTGGCTGAAATCTCATCTTCTCTTCTCCGTTCACTGGAGACGGCATGTGATAATTCTGAGCTAATGAGCGAGCAGAAGCCGAGACAGGAGGACTTTCAGACGCGGGGACTCACTGTGAGCAGAAGTCGAGACAGGAGGACTTTCAGACGCGGGACTCACTGTGAGTCCTCATAAGGGAAAATATCCCGGTCGGCCGCTGACAGATTCAATACACCCAGATCATTCACAACCATTCGAATTTAACAAACATTCATATTAAAGTGGCTGAATTGTCATTTTGTCCTCTCCTTTCGCTGGAGACAGCATTTGTTAATTGTGAGCTTTATCAGCGACGGAAAGAAGTAAAACGCAGGTGTTGACTCACTGGCCTCAGACTACTGTCTATTTTGTTTATTCATGAAATGAAAGTTGATAAACATTAGATATTGAGCAGCGATACGCGGATTTTCGGGCTTTTTCACACACTGGTCTGAAATGCAGCCTCTAAAGAAGGTCTCTCCTTTCACATGAGACAGCAGTCGTTAATTGTGAGTTTAATGAGAGAGCAGAAGCGGATACACGAAGACTTTCAGATACCATACTCAGTGTGAGTCCACAGAAGGGTAAAAGATCTCCCTCGTCCACTTTCATACACCCAGATTGTTGATGAACATTAGAATTTGACAAACACTTTTATTAAATTGGCTGAAATTTTACTTTCTCCTCTCCTTTCACTAGACAGCAGTTTTTCATTCTGAGCTTAGTGAGCGAGCAGAAGCCGAGACAGGAGGAACTTTCAGACACCTGACTCCACTGTGAGTCCACAGACGGGAAAATGTTTCCCCTCTGTCACAGACTGTTTCCATACATCCCTACAGTTCATGAAAATTAGAATTTGACCAATATTCATAGAAAAGTGGCTGAAATCTCATCTTCTCTTCTGCCTTCACTGGAGACAGCATTTGATAATTCTGAGCTTAATGAGCGAGCAGAAGCCGAGATAGGAGGACTTTCAGACGCGGGACTCAATGTGAGTCGACAGACGGGAAAAAGATCCCCCTCGGCGGCTCACAGTTTCCATACATCCCGACTGTACATGAACAATAGAATTTGACCAATATTCATATAAACGTGAATGAGATTTTACTTTCTCCTCTCCTTTCACTAGACAGCAGTTTTTTCATTCTGAGCTTAATGAGCGAGCAGAAGCCGAGACAGCAGAACCTTGAGACGAGGGACTCGCTGTGAGCAGAAGGCGAGACAGGCGGACTGTCAGACGCGGGAATCACTTTGAGCAGAAGCCGAGACAGCAGGACTTTCAGACGGGGCTCACTGTGAGTCCACAGACGGGAAAATGTTTTCCCTCGGTCACAGACTGTTTCCATACATCCCTACAGTTCATGAAAATTAGAATTGGACCAATATTCATGGTAAAGTGGCTGAAATCTCATCTTCTCTTCTCCGTTCACTGGGGACGGCATGTGATAATTCTGAGCTAATGAGCGAGCAGAAGCCGAGACAGGAGGACTTTCAGACGCGGGACTCACTGTGAGTCCACAGACGGGAAAATGTTTCCCTCGGTCACAGACTGTTTCCATACATCCCTACAGTTCATGAAAATTAGAATTTGACCAGTATTCATATAAACGTTAATGAGAGTTTACTTTCTCCTCTCCTTTCACTTGACAGCCAGTTTTTCATTCTGAGCTTAATGAGCGAGCAGAGGCCGAGACAGCAGAACCTTCAGACGCGGGACTCGCTGTGAGCAGAAGCCGAGACAGGCGGACTGTCAGACGCGGGAATAACTGTGAGCAGAAACCGAGACAGCAGGACTTTCAGACGGGGCTCACTGTGAGTCCACAGACGGGAAAATGTTTTCCCTCGGTCACAGACTGTTTCCATACATCCCTATAGTTCATGAAAATTAGAATTGGACCAATATTCATAGCAAAGTGGCTGAAATCTCATCTTCTCTTCTCCGTTCACTGGAGACAGCATTTGATAATTCTGAGCTTAAGTGGAGCGAGCAGAAGCCGAGACAAGATGATTTTCATACGCGGGACTCAGTGTGAGTCGACAGAAGGGAAAAAGATCCCCCTCGGCGGCTCACAGTTTCCATACATCCCGACTGTACATGAAAAATAGAATTTGACCAATATTCATATAAACGTGAATGAGATTTTACTTTCTCCTCTCCTTTCACTAGACAGCAGTTTTTCATTCTGAGCTTAATGAGCGAGCAGAAGCCGAGACTGGAAGGACCTTCAGAACCGGGACTCGCTGTGAGCAGAAGCCGAGACAGGAGGACTTTCAGACACCTGACTCACTGTGAGTCCACAGACGGGAAAATGTTTCCCCTCTGTCACAGACTGTTTCCATACATCCCCTACAGTTCATGAAAATTAGAATTTGACCAATATTCATAGAAAAGTGGCTGAAATCTCATCTTCTCTTCTGCCTTCACTGGAGACAGCATTTGATAATTCTGAGCTTAATGAGCGAGCAGAAGCCGAGATAGGAGGACTTTCAGACGCGGGACTCAATGTGAGTCGACAGACGGGAAAAAGATCCCCCCTCGGCGGCTCACAGTTTCCATACATCCCGACTGTACATGAACAATAGAATTTGACCAATATTCATATAAACGAGAATGAGATTTTACTTTCTCCTCTCCTTTCACTAGACAGCAGTTTTTCATTCTGAGCTTAATGAGCGAGCAGAAGCCGAGACAGCAGAACCTTGAGACGAGGGACTCGCTGTGAGCAGAAGGCGAGACAGGCGGACTGTCAGACGCGGGAATCACTTTGAGCAGAAGCCGAGACAGCAGGACTTTCAGACGGGGCTCACTGTGAGTCCACAGACGGGAAAATGTTTTCCCTCGGTCACAGACTGTTTCCATACATCCCTACAGTTCATGAAAATTAGAATTGGACCAATATTCATGGTAAAGTGGCTGAAATCTCATCTTCTCTTCTCCGTTCACTGGAGACGGCATGTGATAATTCTGAGCTAATGAGCGAGCAGAAGCCGAGACAGGAGGACTTTCAGACGCGGGACTCACTGTGAGCAGAAGTCGAGACAGGAGGACTTTCAGACGCGGGACTCACTGTGAGTCCTCATAAGGGAAAATATCCCGGTCGGCCTGCTGACAGATTCAATACACCCAGATCATTCACAACCATTCGAATTTAACAAACATTCATATTAAAGTGGCTGAATTGTCATTTTGTCCTCTCCTTTCGCTGGAGACAGCATTTGTTAATTGTGAGCTTTATCAGCGACGGAAAGAAGTAAAACGCAGGTGTTGACTCACTGGCCTCAGACTACTGTCTATTTTGTTTATTCATGAAATGAAAGTTGATAAACATTAGATATTGAGCAGCGATACGCGGATTTTCGGGCTTTTTCACACACTGGTCTGAAATGCAGCCTCTAAAGAAGGTCTCTCCTTTCACATGAGACAGCAGTCGTTAATTGTGAGTTTAATGAGAGAGCAGAAGCGGATACACGAAGACTTTCAGATACCATACTCAGTGTGAGTCCACAGAAGGGAAAAAGATCTCCCTCGGTCATGGACTGTTTCCATACATCCCTATAGTTCATGAAAATTAGAATTGGACCAATATTCATAGTAAAGTGGCTGAATCTCATCTTCTCTTCTGCGTTCACTGGAGACAGCATTTGATAATTCTGAGCTTAAGTGAGCGAGCAGAAGCCGAGACAGGAGGACTTTGAAACGCGGGACTCACTGTGAGCAGAAGCCGAGAGAGCAGGACTTTCAGACGCGGGGCTCACTGTGAGTCCACAGACGGGAAAAGATCCCCCTCGGCGGCTTACAGTTTCCCATACATACCGACTGTACATGATGAATAGAATTTGACCAACTATTCATATAAAAGTGAATGAGATTTTACTTTCTCCTCTCCTTTCACTAGACAGCAGTTTTTCATTCTGAGCTTAGTGAGCGAGCATAAGCCGAGACAGGAGAACTTTCAGACACCGGACTCACTGTGAGTCCACAGACGGGAAAATGTTTCCCCTCGGTCACGGACTTGTTTCCATACATCCCTATAGTTCATGAAAATTAGAATTGGACCAATATTCATAGCAAAGTGGCTGAAATCTCATCTTCCTCTTCTCCGTTCACTGGAGACAGCATTTGATAATTCTGAGCTTAATGAGCGAGCAGAAGCCGAGATAGGAGGACTTTCAGACGCGGGACTCAATGTGAGTCGACAGACGGGAAAAAGATCCCCCTCGGCGGCTCACAGTTTCCATACATCCCGACTGTACATGAACAATAGAATTTGACCAATATTCATATAAAAGTGAATGAGATTTTACTTTCTCCTCTCCTTTCACTAGACAGCAGTTTTTCATTCTGAGCTTAGTGAGCGAGCAGAAGGCGAGACAGGAGGACTTTCCGACACGGGACTCACTGTGAGCAGAAGCCGAGACAAGATGATTTTCATACGCGGGACTCAGTGTGAGTCGACAGAAGGGAAAAAGATCCCCCTCGGCGGCTCACCAGTTTCCATACATCCCGATGTACATGAAAAAATAGAATTTGACCAATATTCATATAAACGTGAATGAGATTTTACTTTCTCCTCTCCTTTCACTAGGACAGCAGTTTTTCCATTCTGAGCTTAATGAGCGAGCAGAAGCCGAGACTGGAAGGACCTTCAGAACCGGGACTCGCTGTGAGCAGAAGCCGAGACAGGAGGACTTTCAGACACCTGACTCACTGTGAGTCCACAGACGGGAAAATGTTTCCCCTCTGTCACAGAATGTTTCCATACATCCCTACAGTTCATGAAAATTAGAATTTGACCAATATTCATAGAAAAGTGGCTGAAATCTCATCTTCTCTTCTGCCTTCACTGGAGACAGCATTTGATAATTCTGAGCTTAATGAGCGAGCAGAAGCCGAGACAGCAGGACTTTCAGACGGGGCTCACTGTGAGTCCACAGACGGGAAAATGTTTTCCCTCGGTCACAGACTGTTTCCATACATCCCTACAGTTCATGAAAATTAGAATTGGACCAATATTCATGGTAAAGTGGCTGAAATCTCATCTTCTCTTCTCCGTTCACTGGAGACGGCATGTGATAATTCTGAGCTAATGAGCGAGCAGAAGCCGAGACAGGAGGACTTTCAGACGCGGGACTCACTGTGAGCAGAAGTCGAGACAGGAGGACTTTCAGACGCGGGACTCACTGTGAGTCCTCATAAGGGAAAATATCCCGGTCGGCCGCTGACAGATTCAATACACCCAGATCATTCACAACCATTCGAATTTAACAAACATTCATATTAAAGTGGCTGAATTGTCATTTTGTCCTCTCCTTTCGCTGGAGACAGCATTTGTTAATTGTGAGCTTTATCAGCGACGGAAAGAAGTAAAACGCAGGTGTTGACTCACTGGCCTCAGACTACTGTCTATTTTGTTTATTCATGAAATGAAAGTTGATAAACATTAGATATTGAGCAGCGATACGCGGATTTTCGGGCTTTTTCACACACTGGTCTGAAATGCAGCCTCTAAAGAAGGTCTCTCCTTTCACATGAGACAGCAGTCGTTAATTGTGAGTTTGAAGAGAGAGCAGAAGCGGATACACGAAGACTTTCAGATACCATACTCAGTGTGAGTCCACAGAAGGGTAAAAGATCTCCCTCGTCCACTT
>NW_026115852.1:0-5042 GCF_001640805.2 Lates calcarifer
AAAATGTCATAGTATAGCAGGGCATGAAAAACACTCAAAAACTGTCTAAAAATGTCATAGTATAGTAGGGCGTCAAAAATGCTCAAAAAAATGTCATAGTATAATAAGACATGAAAAATGGCAAAAAATGTCATAGTATAATAAGGCATGAAAAACCTAAAAATGTCATAGTATAGCAGGGCGTCAAAAACTGTCTAAAAATGTCATAGTATAATAAGACATGAAAAAATGTCATAGTATAATAAGGCGCAAAAATACTCAAAAAATGTCATAGTATAGTAAACAAAATACTCAAAAAATGTCATAGTATAGTAAAACGTCAAAAACAATCAAAAATGTCATAGTATAGCAAGGCATGAAAAACACTCAAAAAATGTCATAGTATAGTATGGCATGAAAAACACTCAAAAACTGTCTAAAAATGTCTAGTATAATAAGACATGAAAAATGGTCTAAAAATGTCATAGTATAGCAAGGCATCAGAAATTCTCAAAAAATTTCATAGTATAGTAAACCGTCAAAAATACTCAAAAAATGTCATAGTATAGTATGGCATGAAAAACACTCAAAAACTGTCTAAAAATGTCATAGTATAGCAGGGCGTCAAAAACTGTCTAAAAATGTCATAGTATAATAAGACATGAAAAATGGCCTAAAAATGTCATAGTATAGCAGGGCGTCAAAAACTGTCTAAAAATGTCATAGTATAGCAAGGCATGAAAAACGCTCAAAAACTGTCTAAAAATGTCATAGTATAATAAGGCATGAAAAACACTCAAAAACTGTCTAAAAATGTCATAGTATAATAAGACATGAAAAATGGCCTAAAAATGTCATAGTATAGCAGGGCATGAAAAAATGTCATAGTATATAAGGCGCCAAAAATACTCAAAAAATGTCATAGTATAGTAAAACGTCAAAAACGCTCAAAAAATGTCATAGTATAGCAAGGCATGAAAAACACTCAAAAAATGTCATAGTATAGTAAGGCATGAAAAAATGTCATAGTATAATAAGGCATGAAAAATGGCCTAAAAATGTCATAGTATAGCAGGGCGTCAAAAACTGTCTAAAAATGTCATAGTATAATAAGGCGCCAAAAATACTCAAAAAATGTCATAGTATAGTAAAACGTCAAAAAACAATCAAAAAATGTCATAGTATAGCAAATGAAAACAATCAAAAAATGTCATAGTATAGCAAGGCACCAGAAACACTCAAAAACTGCCTAAAGATGTCATAGTATAATAAGACATGAAAAACGGCCAAAAAATGTCATAGTATAGTAGGGCGTCAAAAACTGTCTAAAAATGTCATAGTATAGCAGGGCATGAAAAACACTCAAAAACTGTCTAAAAATGTCATAGTATAATAAGACATGAAAAACGGCCAAAAAATGTCATAGTATAGTAGGGCGTCAAAAACTGTCTAAAAATGTCATAGTATAGCAGGGCATGAAAAACACTCAAAAACTGTCTAAAAATGTCATAGTATAATAAGACATGAAAAATGGCCTAAAAATGTCATAGTATAGCAGGGCATGAAAAAATGTCATAGTATAATAAGGCGCCAAAAATACTCAAAAATGTCATAGTATAGTAAACTGTCAAAAACTCAAAAAATGTAATAGTATAGTAAAACGTCAAAAACGCTCCAAAAATGTCATAGTATAGTAGGGCGTCAAAAACTGTCTAAAAATGTCATAGTATAGCAGGGCATGAAAAACACTCAAAAACTGTCTAAAAATGTCATAGTATAGCAAGGCATGAAAAACACTCAAAAAATGTAATAGTATAGTAAAACGTCAAAAACGCTCCAAAAATGTCATAGTATAGTAGGGCGTCAAAAACTGTCTAAAAATGTCATAGTATAGCAGGGCATGAAAAACACTCAAAACTGTCTAAAAATGTCATAGTATAGTAAACCGTCAAAAATGCTCAAAAAATGTCATAGTATAATAAGACATGAAAAATGGCCTAAAAATGTCATAGTATAGCAAGGCATGAAAAACACTCAAAACTGTCTAAAAATGTCATAGTATAATAAGACATGAAAAACGGCCAAAAAATGTCATAGTATAGTAGTCAAAAACTGTCTAAAAATGTCATAGTATAGCAGGGCATGAAAAACACTCAAAAACTGTCTAAAAATGTCATAGTATAATAAGGCATGAAAAATGGCCTAAAAATGTCATAGTATAGCAGGGCGTCAAAAACTGTCTAAAAATGTCATAGTATAATAAGACATGAAAAAATGTCATAGTATAATAAGGCGCAAAAATACTCAAAAAATGTCATAGTATAGTAAACCGTCAAAAATACTCAAAAAATGTCATAGTATAGTAAAACGTCAAAAACAATCAAAAAATGTCATAGTATAGCAAGGCATGAAAAACACTCAAAAAATGTCATAGTATAGTATGGCATGAAAAACACTCAAAAACTGTCTAAAAATGTCTAGTATAATAAGACATGAAAAATGGTCTAAAAATGTCATAGTATAGCAAGGCATCAGAAATTCTCAAAAAATTTCATAGTATAGTAAACCGTCAAAAATACTCAAAAAATGTCATAGTATAGTATGGCATGAAAAACACTCAAAAACTGTCTAAAAATGTCATAGTATAGCAGGGCGTCAAAAACTGTCTAAAAATGTCATAGTATAATAAGACATGAAAAATGGCCTAAAAATGTCATAGTATAGCAGGGCGTCAAAAACTGTCTAAAAATGTCATAGTATAGCAAGGCATGAAAAACGCTCAAAAACTGTCTAAAAATGTCATAGTATAATAAGGCATGAAAAACACTCAAAAACTGTCTAAAAATGTCATAGTATAATAAGACATGAAAAATGGCCTAAAAATGTCATAGTATAGCAGGGCATGAAAAAATGTCATAGTATAATAAGGCGCCAAAAATACTCAAAAAATGTCATAGTATAGTAAAACGTCAAAAACGCTCAAAAAATGTCATAGTATAGCAAGGCATGAAAAACACTCAAAAAATGTCATAGTATAGTAAGGCATGAAAAAATGTCATAGTATAATAAGGCATGAAAAATGGCCTAAAAATGTCATAGTATAGCAGGGCGTCAAAAACTGTCTAAAAATGTCATAGTATAATAAGGCGCCAAAAATACTCAAAAAATGTCATAGTATAGTAAAACGTCAAAAACAATCAAAAAATGTCATAGTATAGCAAGGCACCAGAAACACTCAAAAACTGCCTAAAGATGTCATAGTATAATAAGACATGAAAAACGGCCAAAAAATGTCATAGTATAGTAGGGCGTCAAAAACTGTCTAAAAATGTCATAGTATAGCAGGCATGAAAAACACTCAAAAACTGTCTAAAAATGTCATAGTATAATAAGACATGAAAAACGGCCAAAAAATGTCATAGTATAGTAGGGCGTCAAAAACTGTCTAAAAATGTCATAGTATAGCAGGGCATGAAAAACACTCAAAACTGTCTAAAAATGTCATAGTATAATAAGACATGAAAAATGGCCTAAAAATGTCATAGTATAGTAGGGCGTCAAAAAAAAATGTCATAGTATAATAAGACATGAAAAATGGTCAAAAAATGTCATAGTATAATAAGGCATGAAAAATGGCCTAAAAATGTCATAGTATAGCAGGGCGTCAAAAACTGTCTAAAAATGTCATAGTATAATAAGACATGAAAAAATGTCATAGTATAATAAGGCGCCAAAAATACTCAAAAAATGTCATAGTATAGTAAACCGTCAAAAATACTCAAAAAATGTCATAGTATAGTAAAACGTCAAAAACAATCAAAAAATGTCATAGTATAGCAAGGCATGAAAAACACTCAAAAAATGTCATAGTATAGTATGGCATGAAAAACACTCAAAAACTGTCTAAAAATGTCTAGTATAATAAGACATGAAAAATGGTCTAAAAATGTCATAGTATAGCAAGGCATCAGAAATTCTCAAAAAATTTCATAGTATAGTAAACCGTCAAAAATACTCAAAAAATGTCATAGTATAGTATGGCATGAAAAACACTCAAAAACTGTCTAAAAAATAGTATAGCAGGGCGTCAAAAACTGTCTAAAAATGTCATAGTATAATAAGACATGAAAAATGGCCTAAAAATGTCATAGTATAGCAGGGCGTCAAAAACTGTCTAAAAATGTCATAGTATAGCAAGGCATGAAAAACGCTCAAAAACTGTCTAAAAATGTCATAGTATAATAAGGCATGAAAAACACTCAAAAACTGTCTAAAAATGTCATAGTATAATAAGACATGAAAAATGGCCTAAAAATGTCATAGTATAGCAGGGCATGAAAAAATGTCATAGTATAATAAGGCGCCAAAAATACTCAAAAAATGTCATAGTATAGTAAAACGTCAAAAACGCTCAAAAAATGTCATAGTATAGCAAGGCATGAAAAACACTCAAAAAATGTCATAGTATAGTAAGGCATGAAAAAATGTCATAGTATAATAAGGCATGAAAAATGGCCTAAAAATGTCATAGTATAGCAGGGCGTCAAAAACTGTCTAAAAATGTCATAGTATAATAAGGCGCCAAAAATACTCAAAAAATGTCATAGTCGTCAAAACAATCAAAAATGTCATAGTATATGAAAAATCAAAAAATGTCATAGTATAGCAAGGCACCAGAAACACTCAAAAACTGCCTAAAGATGTCATAGTATAATAAGACATGAAAAACGGCAAAAATGTCATAGTATAGTAGGGCGTCAAAAACTGTCTAAAAATGTCATAGTATAGCAGGGCATGAAAAACACTCAAAAACTGTCTAAAAATGTCATAGTATAATAAGACATGAAAAACGGCCAAAAAATGTCATAGTATAGTAGGGCGTCAAAAACTGTCTAAAAATGTCATAGTATAGCAGGGCATGAAAAACACTCAAAAACTGTCTAAAAATGTCATAGTATAGTAAACCGTCAAAAATGCTCAAAAATGTCATAGTATAATAAGACATGAAAAATGGCCTAAAAATGTCATAGTATAGCAGGGCGTCAAAAACTGTCTAAAAATGT
>NW_026115853.1:0-12050 GCF_001640805.2 Lates calcarifer
AAAACCGTAACCCTAACCCTAACCTCTAAAAAATGTAACCCTAACCCTAACCTCTGGTTAAAAAATGTAACCGTAACCCTAACCCTAACCCTAAGCTCTGGTTAAAAACCGTAACCCTAACCCTAACCTCTGGTTAAAAATGTAACCCTAATCCTAACCTCTGGTTAAAAAATGTAACCGTAACCCTAACCTCTGGTTAAAAAATGTAACCCTAACCCTAACCCTAACCCTAAGCTCTGGTTAAAAACCGTAACCCTAACCCTAACCTCTGGTTAAAAACCGTAACCCTAACCCTAGCTCTGGTTAAAAAATGTAACCCTAACCCTAACCTCTGGTTAAAAACCGTAACCCTAACCCTAACCTCTGGTTAAAAACCGTAACCCTAACCCTAACCTCTGGTTAAAAAATGTAACCCTAACCCTAACCTCTGGCTGAAAGCTGTAACTCTAGCCCTATAGCCAATTCATTACATCATTCTCATAAAGTTTAGTAACTATCAGTTTGTAACTTTGGTTAATAATTAATTTAATAATTATGATCATAATTACTATCAATAGTTAGTAATAGTTGAAGGATTTTGAGTTCTGCAGCAGAGAGGTTAGCAATATTCACTTTCATACAATATTTAACAGACCAGCAAAATATTCAGTGATCACAAGAATTTATTTGAACAAATACAAATCTATGTGTATATTACACATATATATACAAATACCAAAACGAAAAAACAAACACAAAATCTAACCAAACCTACAAACACTGTGTAGAGGTGTGTGTGTGAATGTGTGTATGTGTTTGTGGAAAACAAAGGTAAGATGGCTGCTCTAAGATTGTTCCTTTGTGTTAAACCACAAGATGGCCGAATCAGTAGATGGCCTCCAGGACCGACTTCATCATGTGTGGGGGAGATTAACAAGGGAGTGTTTGAGTGTATGAACACGCTAACATGAATCAGTAACCTGACTGTAAACATACACAACAACACACTGACAAAGTTGCGTCCTATGCTTCGACAGATTGTGATATACAAGGTAAGGTAAAGTAAGTCCAGGTGTGTTAGTCCATGGGAAAAACAAAATGCCTTTTGGTGCGCTGCTTTGTCAAGTCCTGTTGCTGCTGTCCTGGTCCATTCAACTGTTGTTCTGGCTGTGTGGCTTCAGTGTTGTTGAGGAGATCAGTTCCTTTGTTCTCTTGCAAAGTTAGTTACTCTGCAGGATGCGAAGAACAGCTGAGACGTCTGTGGAACAAAAGGAGGCAATTAGTCTCTTTTTTTATTTTTGATGCTTTATTACACTATTATATTTAATTTAATTTCTAATTGTATTATGACTTTATGACACTGTGACATTTTTTTGACATTTCTGATGCCTTACTTTACTGTGCCATTTTTGACCTCATAATAAACAGTGACAGTTTTGATGCCTTACCATCCTGTCATTTCTATGCCATTTTCTATGCTGTGGCATTGTTTGACTTCTCTGATCACATGCAATACTGCCATTTTTTAAATTTTATTTTGGGTGCTTTATTACACGATGACCTTACCTTATTGTACATTATGATGCCTTACTAAACTGTCCATTAGATGGCGGTTTTGATCAAATACTGCACTGTGACATTTCTTAAAAACATTTTTGATACTTCACTCTACTATGACATTTTATGACATTTTTGATGCCTTGCTTTTTATGTGACATTTTTACTTCTATTTTGGATTACTATTACTTCTGCACTGCTTTTATATTACAGATTATTTTTACTGTTACCTCAAATATTAGATTATTTTTTTACCATTTTAGTTATTACATATTTCTTCTAAATTTACAGATAACTTTCACTGTTGCAATAACAGAGACAACACAGACAACTCTGACTATTACATCTTATTTCTGATATTGCTAATTACTTTCCTATTACTTCTATGCAGATTACTAATATATTATTTTTATATTGCAGATTACTTTCATCATTACACTTTTCTGATCTCCTAAATACTGAACATAAACAGTTTAATGTCAGTGCTCTGTGTTGGACAGTTGATGTAAATCTGTTGGTGAATTACCTGGAGGCCTCTGTCCTGGTCTCAAAGAACTTCTTCATTGCACGAAGACTCTCTGTGATTGTGGATGGTGTCCGTGATTAAGGACAATGTCTCTGCAATCGTGGACGAAGTCATCAAATCAGGAAACTCCGTCACTGCGACTTTTGATTGTCTCTGCGATAATGAACAGTGTCTCTGATCGTGGACGATGTCTCTCTGATCACAGATGATGTCTCAGTGATGTCATGGACGAAGTGGTGACACCTGGAGGAAATCAAAGAGAAACATACAAAGGACAATGATCAATGCACTACTACCTATTCCACATCAACAGTTTAACCATGAAAACACTGTCTGTTGATATGACAAAACTATTTAATTATAAGTTGTTCAGTTTTCAGTTATTTCACAGAAATTATTAATCAGTTACCATCATATGTAATACTACACTCAGTTAATACTAAGGTGTAAACTGAGATTTACACTGAATCAAAAGACTGAAAGCTCTTTCTTACATTAATAACTCAGCTCATTAACACGTTATTTTTTCACATGGAGAAAATGTTGAGGACACACACCTCTTTTGTCTGTGAGGTGAGAGCTGGTGTTTCCGTCCAGGCTGCAGCAGCTCAACACGAAGACCTGGACAACACAAGAACAACGCTTGAAAATCTAATAAACTAAATAATAAGAATATTTATTAAAAACAGTTCATCACTGAAACGCAAAAGCAGAGTGAGACAAACACACCTGTCCTTGCAGCGCTGCTTCAGGAGCCCCGCCCCCGAATTCATGGACGCGCATCTCCATGGAAACCAACACCAACAGCCGGCCGGGGAGGAAAATAGCGGATTCGAGCGCGTCCGCTTTTTCACAACTGAAGCAAAACAAACGTGATATAAAGCATCAACAAAGGAACGACACACACACACACACACACACACACAGCAGCCGCAACATAACGGAGTAAAACTACCAACAGTTGTTTGTTTAAATTGTTATTACAGAGCTACCGCAGGCCCGTAGATGTGTTGCTAAGCTAACAGGGAAGGTTTCCCAGAGCTAGCACAGCAGCCGCAGACAGCGATACTCACAACTCTCTTCCTAGCCAAACTAACGACAACAAGCAGGATATAACAACACTGACGACGTCTTTCTTTTAAAAAGTCTCTGATCTGAAGCGTTAGCGCCAGATTTGCCGTTTGCACCAGTGTCTTTGCTATGCTAATCCTACCTTTGACTCAAAACTGTTCTCAATCAAGTCTCAAGTCCTCACAAATAAATGACTGATCACTGATATACACAACATGGGATCAGTGTGGCCATGGACAGATCACTACACGGAGCCTTCACCTCAAAATATACCGGAAATAGACAAAAAAGACTTTCTCGTAAAACAACAAAAATGAGGGTAAACTCAAGAAATGTACAATCTAAACTGTACACACACGAACAGACACCATGCGATGCAAAAGGACTACAAGAAGACACAAAGCTGACCAGAAATAGATGTAAAACAAACAAGTCGAGATGCTACATGATGCAAAAAGACCATAAAGACCCAAAGCTTCTAAATAGAAACAGAAACCTGAGAAGTAGAACGATGCAAAGCTACTTCAACACGTTAAAAGAGGCTAAAAACGGAGATGCAAAATGACCAGAGATCACAACAAGCCTGAAAACAGAACAGATTTAAAATGAACTGCAATCAGATGCCACAAGGTTACCACTGGGTTACAATCCATACGGCCCACAACTCATGTCCGTTAGACACACAAACACACTCTTACCTAGGCAATAAAAAAGACTGACAATGGAGAAAATGTCACTAAAGGAACAGGCTAGCGCGAAAGCTCAAGTTAAAGCTAATATGCTAAGACTAATGCTAGCGCTCGACGCTAATTAGTTAGCTAGTTAGCCTTACCTTCGCCGCAGGAGTGATCAGTATCCAGCCTCAGAAAGCTTGTTTTAGCGTCCAGACTTGTTCGGTAATGAAATTTCTCACAGTGTAAGAAAACGAAGCGACTAATCTACGACTCAGACGCTGGTTTTAATCCGTATTTTCACTCGTTTTTTCCGCCTTTGTTTCTCCACCGCTCCGCTCTGTTCCGCGTCCGTCACGTTCAATGACGACAGACGCCGGGAGACAAACGCTGATTGGTCGACTGACTCTTGCTCCGCCTAGCAACCGCTTCTGATTGGTCGAAGATGAGTTTTTTTTTTTCATGCTTTTCCGCTACTCGCTCATTCTTACCGGAAAAGAAATGTTAAACAGTGGTTTTGAGGGAAGTGCAGAGCAGAACCACTAAAATTTAGTTATAACCTGGCGGCAATGACAAATAACTTAATGTAGAAGATAATCAAATTACATATGTGAACTGTTTGGATTCAGAATACCAACTACACAGTGTATTAATCACTAAAATAAGTATTAATAAGTAAAATCCAAACTTACCACAAAAGGTTAAAGAATTTCTGCAACGCAGCAGGTGAAGAATAATCCAACTGAAAAAATCTGCTTTTAAAACATAATACTGTTATAGTGTAAAATAACAGGCAATTTATAACTTAGTCTCTTAGTCTTGTTGGAATAAAAAAGGGAATATTAGACCTGTAGCAGGAACTTTTATCTGGGAAACACTTTGGAGCCATGAATTCATGCACTTAAATTATTTAAATTAATTCTTAAATTTAATCAGGTGAACCCTGCAGAACCAGTAAACCAACACTCCTCTCTCTTCACAGATGTAGGATTTAAAGAAAACTCAGAGTACAGATGTTCATGCTGAGGCCAGCGGGTATTTGTCATTTTTCCTCTCTGATAATCTAAACTGTCTTTGTGGGATCATTGCCCTGTGAGTGGTAGCTACAGATGAGTCCACACTCGAGTAGAGATGAACTCACGCCGATGATGAGGTGTTTCCATGGCAGAGATCTGATGTTTACAGCTTATAGATGATTAGTGCGTCTCACTCGTGTGCTCAGCTATTAGGCTTTATGTTTGTGGCAGTGATTCAGGGGGAAAAATATCTGTGGAGAAAATAGTCGTGAGCAAATCAGGCCAGTGGAGTTAGCTAATTCTGCACAGCTCTTGAGTCCAGGGTCATTTAAAAAAACGTAAGTATTCAGAGAGGTTCGGGAAGAAAAGGCACTTTAAGACACTTTCTGAGAACTGTATTTATGCCTGAGTGTCCAAGTTTCCACTGCAGGATGGAGCGTGTTTCCCTCAGAGAAATAAAACAGTGCAGATGAGCAAATAATCAAATAATCCTGCGTCTGACTGCTGATAAACCTTTACTTAAACCTTTATTTATCCAGGGATCTCTCTGCACCCTTCAACATTACATTTGGTCACTAATTTGAATGTAAAGGGGCACTCGATCTGACCAAGTGCCTCTCTGATTGGCCTTGATGGGTCTCTAGTCAGTTCGAGTGCCTCAGTGTCCCTCTAGTTGGCCTTAGTGTCTGTCTGACTCGGCCAGATTCCTCCAAGTGCTTAACTACAGTGCTGTTACTGTCCAGTGTTCCAGTGATCGGCCAAAGTTCTTTTTAAATCCACCTCAAGTCAGTTAAAATGCCACCCAAGTCGATTCAAGTGCAGCCCATGTCAGTTCAAGTGCCCCTCTGATGAACCTGTACTTTCTTGGTGGGTCTAATGTGCCTCAAGTGCCCCAGTCTGTACAAGTGCCCCCCTATTTGGTTCAAGTGCTTCTCTTCTTAGAGTGCTTCTGTTTTCAGCCCAAGTGTAAATCCAGTTGGTCCAAGTGCCCCACAGGTGTGTTTATAGTCACCATAATTGCCCCTTTTAAAAAGTCTGAGTGCCCCAAGTGCCCCTTCAGTTAGCTTGAAAGCCCCTTTAGTTAACCAGACTGCCCTTGTGGTCAGCCTAAATGCTCCTATAGTCAAACACAATGCCCATCTAGTCAGTCCAAGTCCCCCTCAACTGCCCCTCTAGTCAAAAACAAACCTCTAGTTTGAGATCGATGACCGAGACTCAAAAACCACACCGATGTAAATTTTCAGTAGTTTATTGAAAAATGCCTCTTCTGTTTTCAGAAATAAATAAGAAAATAAGGCTGTGGAATTCACAATCTGCAGTTAAAACATGAAGCAGCAACACCATGTCCATAGTCTTGCTCACAGGTTTCGACTGCATTCGATACTGAGAAAAATGACAAGAATGACAACAACTATATTCTGGTTAAAACAAAATGAAATGTAACAAAAAAAAAAAAAAACATACTAAATATACACCACAGACATGCAATTCCACCTTTGGTAAAATTAGCTGTGACGGAATAAAGGAAAACTGAATAAATATTAAGTCTAGAGATACAAAATGAAAGCCGGTGTTTAACTGCCATAATGAAACTGACGACACTGAAATGAGAAGGATTATATTTAACATACTGGATGAACTGTGACAGAAAAAGAAATCATTTCTTATCTGATGTTCTCGACACTGTGAACAGACATTTTCATTCCTCCACTACCATCACTAGCTTTGTTACAATGAGTGCACTGTTCAACACACTGCCTAGTTCATACAAACTCAATGCAAATATGTTACAAGCAAAAAGACACAAGTGGAAAAAGAAAAGCTCACAGGTTTTTTTTCATGGATTCGTAACTTTTTTTCTTCCGTTTTTGAAAATTTTGCCTCTCGGTCCGCTCCCTCCCTCCCTCCCTCCGTCCAAACCCTTCACCTGCCGCTAAAATGAATATTCACATACGTTTTAAGGCATTAAAGGTTATTTTTCCAATAAAGTCGAGGTGTCAAACCCCCGTTTTTTTTTTCTGTGTATAATGTGCATAATCCCAACAACAAACACAGGTTGAACAAGAAAAAAAAAGAAAAGGAGAAGGTGGTGTGTCTTAAGATGTTAGCCTGTTGGATGCCTTTCTTGATAGTGGATCTCTTTCGACGCTGGTTTTGCGACACCTCATCCTCCTCGGGGACCTGGGGCTACTCGGCTGTTGGTTCAGGAGGGTATTGGCCTGCTCGGAGATAGCGGTTTGGCCAATTGAGCACAAGTTTTTTTTCTCATCATGCACAAAAAGAACGGGTTGAAGTTTAAGTTTTCTGTCAGACTGCTAATTAAAGCCACTGATGCGGATACAGGGGCACGTCCACAGTGTTTCTGAGTTTCTTGTTTGATACAGAACAATTTATTCCTGTTTTTAGCTCAGTACTTGTGAAAGTTGTAAAACCTACGTAAAGTAACTGAGCTAACAGCGTGAATTATCTTCAAAATCAGCTGAGGAGACACTGAATCAGAGAGAACGAGGAGGTTGGTTAACAAATATTTTAAGGGGTCTCAAAGTACAAGTGTGTTTTATCTGTTACTGTCTTGTCTGAAATGTGTAGTTATGAACTGTTTGTATTTTACATCCATGCATTATGCGTTTATGTAAGTATGTTCTATCTGTATATAAGACAACTTTCCTTCTGGACAATAAAGCTGATCTTATTTGATCAACTTGTTGCAGCAGTTTTGTGTGAGTTCAAACTAGAGCTGAGATGATTCAATGAAAATTAATCAGCTGCAATTTTGATAAGTTGAGTTATCTTTCAAAAATGCCAAATATTCTCGTTCCAGCTTCTGTTGATCGAACATTTTTATAAAACTAAAAAGATCATAAAAGTAGCTCCAGTTCAACACCAGAGTCGGAGTTATAGCCTCTTGTTGTGGTGGAGCGATGGAAAATTGATGATTTATAACAACACTGTCATGTATGTTACTGTTGGATTAAAGGACAGTTTGTAGCAGGAAGTGAGGTGTAAAGGTTAACAGGTTCCAACAGTTCTCTTAATGTGTGAAGTATTTAACATCACAAACAGTTGAGTTCATGTCAGTGTCAGGTTGTTTCTACACACTGTGACTGTGAGACAGTTTCTGTCTTTGAAAAGAATCTGGTTTAATTTAGTCCAGCTGATCATAAACTTTGAACAAATAGATTCACTGTTTGATAAACTGGAGCCTCCTTGAATTTCACTCTCGACACCACAGGATTCATTCAGTGGCTGTTCTGGAGCTCTCAGTCGTGTCACATGATCTTCACCAGCGGATGTAGTTTTCCCAGTTCAAATTTCCACTTTAAAGGACCAACATGAGTGAGCAGTATGGAAACATGCTCTGAAAAGAGGACATTTTACAGCAGGCAAACTTCATCTGCTGATGAAGATCATGTGATATGACTGAAAGCTCCAGAACAGCTATTGAATGTACCCTGTGATGACAATTTCCATTCTCTCCCTGGACTTAAGATGGACTTTGATTGGCTGAGATGAATCAGCAACCAATCAGCTGTCAGACTGAGTCAGTGTGGACACGCCCCCGGAGACCACCTCAGTGCTGGGATCTTTTCCCTTTGGTGTCAGAAGCTCAGGTGTTTGTTCAGGTGACTTCTTCACTGTCATTTCTCCACAACTCACTCATTTACAAAATAAAACAACAAAACATTTCTACATTTAAATCAAGTACGAGTTCGTCTACCACCAGCCTGGAGACACTCCTTTGGGATTGCATTGTTAGTATTTCATCACATACAGAAACGGTTGAAGTGGTTTTGGGGAGAAAAGTAAAATAAAACAAAAAAGGTAAAAGCTTAGATTCTTTGGTTTTTTTGTACATGAAGTGGCAAATCTAAACTTCCAGGGTCACATGTGCAGAAGTGATTCAGTATGGCCCTGAGCAGTTTAAAACAGCTACAAACACATGGGCAGGAAAATTTTAAAAAAAAAAAAAAGAGGCGTTTTGTTGGCATTCAGCAAGCAGCAGGTTGTTGTTTGCAAGGCACAAGCTTTAATACTACAGATGTTAAAAACTAAATTTAGTGGACTCGGTTCAAACATCATTTACAAGGCACAAATTAGTTTATTTACACGTCACCTCGAGAGAAATGCTGTTAACAGGGTTGTTGCTGCTGTTGTTGCTGGAGATGCTGCGGTGGTTGCACTCGTTTCTCTGTTACACATCCACCTGGGTTAGTATTTGTTTGGGGTTGTTTGTTGTTGTTGTTGTTTGGTGCATGCTCCTCCACTGAACACAAGGTTTCTTTGTCTGGTTCTTTGGCTTCAAGATGCAAACAGGCCACTAAACAGGTCGGTGCCATCACCGCTGCTGCTGGTGGTGTTTTGTTCTACGGGCTGTGAGTCGATGTTAGTACTGGTTCCCTCTTTGTTGGTGTGTTGTTTGTTAATGGTTTCCTTTGGCGGTTATCCTTTAAAACAGCTCTAGAGCGTGTGAGCAAATGTTTCAGTTACAGGACTTTGAGTTTCGTTTTTTTTTTTTTTTTTGCTTTTTTCAGGAAGTCAGCGAAAGCAGCACAGGCGGCATAGAAAGTTTACTATGGTGAACCTGAAACAGGCCAAAGAGGAGTGAAGGTGTCAGTCAGGTCAAAGCAGAACATTACGAGTTTCTTTGTAATGATTAGTGAATAAAAGTTACTGTAGTTTCTACACATGCATTAATCCTCTTACCAGGAGATTCACTCGTCCACCATCTCACCCAGAGTCAGACCATCAACACGTATATAAAGAAAGAATGAACACCTTCTGATCTATGTTGTAGAAGAAGCGATGGATGATGATTATTATGGGCAACGGTTCTGATGACTGATTTAATGTTTCAGTAATTTTTGAAAGAGAAAATTCACTGTTTTCAGCTCAGATATGAAGAAGTTTCCTTTGTGTCTTAATCACACAGTAAAGTGAAAATATTCCATGTTTGATGATGTTATCTCGGTCTTTAGAAAACTGTGACGAGCATCTTTCACCACTTTCTGATGTTTTATAAACCAAAGAGCTGATGAATCAATCAAGAAGACGTTATTCATGATTCATCGAGACTCTTACTGAGCTTTAAATTTCAGAGCCTGTGTGAGGGCTGACTGATGAGTTTGTGTCCTGTGGTGAAAGGAGATAAGTTTAAACAGCTCTCGTTACCTGGAGCTGTTGAACTCGTCTCCTTCTGCCTCAGTCTATAAACTTATCAATCAAGCATCGTATTTCACAGCCACAAATCAAACTGTAGAAGGTGAACATGGACAGATTTTAGCTTCAGAGATGTTGGAAGGTGTCGTTCTTTCTTCTCATCTGACTCTAGCTGAGACGGAGAACAAGAGGATTTCCCAAAATAAAGTTAATGTCATTTCAGTTTGAAGAGTTTCATCCCAAATGTAACCGTCTGTCGGCTGAGTGAGGGTTACAGTTACAGGAAGTTGTTTTATACTCGTCGTTCTGAGCAGCTCCTCTTACATACCTACGTATCCTTGCCGTTGTAAGGAATGCCGACACACTGAGAAGAGTCGCAGTATCCGGGAGGTCCAGGGGCCGCGGACTCCGGCGTATCCTGGACGTCCGGGGGACCGCGAGGTCCGGCAGAGCCTGCAGGGCCTGTAGGTCCTGTCCTGCTTTCTCCTGGTGGACCTGTTGGAAAAACACAGGAACCCGTTCAGGTCGGGGACACAATCCTGTATTTCACTGTACCAGTTTGTAACAGGACCCTCAATAAAGACATGGAGTCAGGAGACGTGGAGTTTTGTCAACATTTGGCAAACTCTTATCAGGAATAACTAAAAGATGAAACAATCCAACTGTTAACAAACGTCTTGTGTAATGAAGCGAGTTTACTGTGAAAACTGTTGATTCTCAGAAACACTGAAGCTCTGCATGTTTTTATGATCCTACTTGGAAATTCAGCTTTGGATTGTTATTTCTGATTAATTCAGAGATTAATTAGGATTTATTACGCTGTAGTAAAACTGTCTCAGCTAAAACCTCCAGGCGGTGTTTCGTGATCTCTGAACCAAACAGATAATTATGGCTCAGTGTCATCACCGTGCTCCGGCTCCAGCTGGAAACATAATATATTAAAAAAAGAGCTGTTGTAACGGCTGCTGACAGTCTCGGCACAACATTTGGAACATAAAAATGAAAAGAACTAAACTATGAGTGGAAAAAAGAGAAGAGGCAGGATTTGCTGATCCTTTTTCCCTCCTCTGCGTGATGTCTAGACATGGACAAAGCCGGCTTGGAAAGTTTCCCTGTTGGTTCGTCTCCTCCTCGCTCGTCTCCAGCATGTGTTGTGAATGAAGCTCTTCCACCGTGACTCACTGCTCTGTCCACTTCCTCTGCTTCCACTGTTTCAACAACTTGACCTTGTTTGCTGCAGAGAAATGTTTTTTTTTTTTTTCTTCCATTTGACAGGCTGGATTATCTCAGAGTGGTGAGGCTGTAGTCTGGGTCCTGGATTACTGCAGGACCGGGTACAGGTGTGATTAGTGGGGGCGCTCGGAGCTGGGCAGGATGACGACATGACTGTGGTTTGCAGCTGAGTGTGAGGTGGTGGGATGAACCTCCAGGTCTCAGGCCATCAACCCTCCCCTGTGGTCACGAGCTCTGGACAGAGACTGGAGGAAGGAGATCGCAGATACAAGCGGCTGAAATGAGTTTCCTGTTTCCTCTGGACTCAGCCTGAGGCTCGGAGTAGAGCCGCTGCTCCTTCGCATCAAAAGGAGGTGGTTGAGGTGGTTTGAGTGTCCTAAGCACTTTTCCTTGGAGGTTTTTCCAGGCTCGTCTACCTGAGAGGAGACCCAGATCTCACCATCTGTCCTGGGAACACCTCAGGACTGTCTGGACCCGACGCTGAAGAAGAGGAAGAAAAAGGTTGGACGGGTTTAAAAAGAATCAGTGACGTACCTGCGGGCCTCTCGGTCCTTTCTGTCCAACTCCTGACGTTCCTCGGTCGCCTTTCTCTCCGGGAGGACCTGAGGGAAACACACCGAATCAGAGCCGAGGTCAAAGGTCGTAACGTCCCTGGAGTTACAGATTAACTGTTCTGTGAGAACTTTAAACAAACGGTGTGATCAGAGATGTCTAATCAATAAAAGTGCAGAGATACGTGTTCTGTTTTCTGGCTGCTGTTTAACCTGTGCAGAGAAAGTGTGAAGAACATGAAGACTAATTGTTGGGCCTATAAACACACTCTGTAGGTTTAGGATCACT
>NW_026115854.1:0-10725 GCF_001640805.2 Lates calcarifer
CTGACACCTTCACTCCTCTTTGGCCTGTTTCAGGTTCACCATAGTAAACTTTCTATGCCGCCTGTGCTGCTTTCGCTGACTTCCTGAAAAAAGCAAAAAAAAAAAAAAAAAACGAAACTCAAAGTCCTGTAACTGAAACATTTGCTCACACGCTCTAGAGCTGTTTTAAAGGATAACCGCCAAAGGAAACCATTAACAAACAACACACCAACAAAGAGGAACCAGTACTAACATCGACTCACAGCCCGTAGAACAAAACACCACCAGCAGCAGCGGTGATGGCACCGACCTGTTTAGTGGCCTGTTTGCATCTTGAAGCCAAAGAACCAGACAAAGAAACCTTGTGTTCAGTGGAGGAGCATGCACCAAACAACAACAACAACAAACAACCCCAAACAAATACTAACCCAGGTGGATGTGTAACAGAGAAACGAGTGCAACCACCGCAGCATCTCCAGCAACAACAGCAGCAACAACCCTGTTAACAGCATTTCTCTCGAGGTGACGTGTAAATAAACTAATTTGTGCCTTGTAAATGATGTTTGAACCGAGTCCACTAAATTTAGTTTTTAACATCTGTAGTATTAAAGCTTGTGCCTTGCAAACAACAACCTGCTGCTTGCTGAATGCCAACAAAAAACGCCTCTTTTTTTTTCTTTTTTAAAATTTTCCTGCCCATGTGTTTGTAGCTGTTTAAACTGCTCAGGGCCATACTGAATCACTTCTGCACATGTGACCCTGGAAGTTTAGATTTGCCACTTCATGTACAAAAAAACCAAAGAATCTAAGCTTTTACCTTTTTTGTTTTATTTTACTTTTCTCCCCAAAACCACTTCAACCGTTTCTGTATGTGATGAAATACTAACAATGCAATCCCAAAGGAGTGTCTCCAGGCTGGTGGTAGACGAACTCGTACTTGATTTAAATGTAGAAATGTTTTGTTGTTTTATTTTGTAAATGAGTGAGTTGTGGAGAAATGACAGTGAAGAAGTCACCTGAACAAACACCTGAGCTTCTGACACCAAAGGGAAAAGATCCCAGCACTGAGGTGGTCTCCGGGGCGTGTCCACACTGACTCAGTCTGACAGCTGATTGGTTGCTGATTCATCTCAGCCAATCAAAGTCCATCTTAAGTCCAGGGAGAGAATGGAAATTGTCATCACAGGGTACATTCAATAGCTGTTCTGGAGCTTTCAGTCATATCACATGATCTTCATCAGCAGATGAAGTTTGCCTGCTGTAAAATGTCCTCTTTTCAGAGCATGTTTCCATACTGCTCACTCATGTTGGTCCTTTAAAGTGGAAATTTGAACTGGGAAAACTACATCCGCTGGTGAAGATCATGTGACACGACTGAGAGCTCCAGAACAGCCACTGAATGAATCCTGTGGTGTCGAGAGTGAAATTCAAGGAGGCTCCAGTTTATCAAACAGTGAATCTATTTGTTCAAAGTTTATGATCAGCTGGACTAAATTAAACCAGATTCTTTCAAAGACAGAAACTGTCTCACAGTCACAGTGTGTAGAAACAACCTGACACTGACATGAACTCAACTGTTTGTGATGTTAAATACTTCACACATTAAGAGAACTGTTGGAACCTGTTAACCTTTACACCTCACTTCCTGCTACAAACTGTCCTTTAAATCCAACAGTAACATACATGACAGTGTTGTTATAAATCATCAATTTCCATCGCTCCACCACAACAAGAGGCTATAACTCCGACTCTGTGTTGAACTGGAGCTACTTTTATGATCTTTTTAGTTTTATAAAATGTTCGATCAAACAGAAGCTGGAACGAGAAATATTGGCATTTTTGAAAAGATAACTCAAACTTATCAAAATTGCAGCTGATTAATTTTCATTGAATCATCTCAGCTCTAGTTTGAACTCACACAAAACTGCTGCAACAAGTTGATCAAATAAGATCAGCTTTATTGTCCAGAAGGAAAGTTGTCTTATATACAGATAGAACATACTTACATAAACGCATAATGCATGGATGTAAAATACAAACAGTTCATAACTACACATTTCAGACAAGACAGTAACAGATAAAACACACTTGTACTTTGAGACCCCTTAAAATATTTGTTAACCAACCTCCTCGTTCTCTCTGATTCAGTGTCTCCTCAGCTGATTTTGAAGATAATTCACGCTGTTAGCTCAGTTACTTTATCGTAGGTTTTACAACTTTCACAAAGTACTGAGGCTAAAAACAGGAATAAATTGTTCTGTATCAAACAAGAAACTCAGAAACACTGTGGACGTGCCCCTGTATCCGCATCAGTGCTTTAATTAGCAGGTCTGACAGAAAACTAAACTTCAACCCGTTCTTTTTGTGCATGATGAGAAAAAAACTTGTGCTCAATTGGCCCAAACGCTATCTCCGAGCAGGCCAATACCCTCCTGAACCCAACAGCCGAGTAGCCCCAGTCCCCGAGGAGGATGAGGTGTCGCAAAACCAGCGTCGAAAGAGATCACTATCAAGAAAGGCATCCAACAGGCTAACATCTTAAGACACACCACCTTCTCCTTTTCTTTTTTTTTCTTGTTCAACCTGTGTTTGTTGTTGGGATTATGCACATTATACACAGAAAAAAAAACGGGGTTTGACACCTCGACTTTATTGGAAAAATAACCTTTAATGCCTTAAAACGTATGTGAATATTCATTTTAGCGGCAGGTGAAGGGTTTGGACGGAGGAGGGAGGGAGGGAGCGACCGAGAGGCAAAATTTTCAAAAACGGAAGAAAAAAGTTACGAATCATGAAAAAAAACCTGTGAGCTTTTCTTTTCCACTTGTGTCTTTTGGCTGTAACATATTGCATTGAGTTTGATGAACTAGCAGTGTGAACAGTGCACTCCATTGTAACAAAGCTAGTGATGGTAGTGGAGGAATGAAATGTCTGTTCACAGTGTCGAGACATCAGATAAGAAATGATTTCTTTTCTGTCACAGTTCATCCAGTATGGTTAAATATAATCCTTCTCATTCAGTGTCGTCAGTTTCATTATGGCAGTTAAACACCGCTTTCATTTTGTATCTCTAGACTTAATATTTATCAGTTTTCCTTTATTCCGTCACAGCTAATTTTACCAAAGGTGGAATTGCATGTCTGTGGTGTATATTTAGTATGTTTTTTTTTTTTGTTACATTTCATTTTGTTTTAACCAGAATATAGTTGTTGTCATTCTTGTCATTTTCTCAGTATCGAATGCAGTCGAAACCTGTGAGCAAGACTATGACATGGTGTTGCTGCTTCATGTTTTAACTGCAGATTGTGAATTCCACAGCCTTATTTTCTTATTTATTTCTGAAACAGAAGAGGCATTTTTCAATAAAACTACTGAAAATTTACATCGGTGTGGTTTTGAGTCTCGGTCATCGATCTCAAACTAGAGGTTTGTTTTTGACTAGAGGGGCAGTGAGGGGACTTGGACTGACTAGATGGGCATTGTGTTTGACTATAGGAGCATTTAGCTGACCACAAGGGCAGTCTGGTTAACTAAAGGGCTTTCAAGCTAACTGAAGGGGCACTTGGGCACTCAGACTTTTAAAAGGGGCAATTATGGTGACTATAAACACACCTGTGGGGCACCTTGGACCAACTGGATTTACACTTGGGCTGAAAACAGAAGCACTCTAAGAAGAGAAGCACTTGAACCAAATAGGGGGGCACTTGTACAGACTGGGGCACTTGAGGCACATTAGACCCACCAAGAAAGTACAGGTTCATCAGAGGGGCACTTGAACTGACATGGGCTGCACTTGAATCGACTTTGGTGGCATTTTAACTGACTTGAGGTGGATTAAAAAGAACTTTGGCCGATCACTGGAACACTGGACAGTAACAGCACTGTAGTTAAGCACTTGGAGGAATCTGGCCGAGTCAGACAGACACTAAGGCCAACTAGAGGGACACTGAGGCACTCGAACTGACTAGAGACCCATCAAGGCCAATCAGAGAGCACTTGGTCAGATCGAGTGCCCTTTACATTCAAATTAGTGACCAAAATGTAATGTTGAAGGGTGCAGAGAGATCCTGGATAAATAAAGGTTTAAGTAAAGGTTTTATCAGCAGTCAGACCAGGATTATTTGGATTATTTGCTCATCTGCACTGTTTTATTTCTCTGAGGGAAACACCTCCATCCTGCAGTGGAAACTTGGACACTCAGGCATAAATACAGTTCTCAGAAAGTGTCTTAAAGTGCCTTTTCTCCCGAACCTCTCTGAATACTTACGTTTTTTTAATGACCCTGGACTCAAGAGCTGTGCAGAATTAGCTAACTCCACTGGCCTGATTTGCTCACGACTATTTTCTCCACAGATATTTTCCCCCTGAATCACTGCCACAAACATAAAGCCTAATAGCTGAGCACACGAGTGAGACGCACTAATCATCTATAAGCTGTAAACATCAGATCTCTGCCATGGAAACACCTCATCATCGGCGTGAGTTCATCTCTACTCGAGTGTGACTCATCTGTAGCTACCACTCACAGGGCAATGATCCCACAAAGACAGTTTAGATTATCAGAGAGGAAAAATGACAAATACCCGCTGGCCTCAGCATGACATCTGTACTCTGAGTTTCTTTAAATCCTACCATCTGTGAAGAGAGAGGAGTGTTGGTTTACTGGTTCTGCAGGGTTCACCTGATTAAATTTAAGAATTAATTTAAATAATTTAAGTGCATGAATTCATGGCTCCAAAGTGTTTCCCAGATAAAAGTTCCTGCTACAGGTCTAATATTCCCTTTTTATTCCAACAAGACTAAGAGACTAAGTTATAAATTGCTGTTATTTTACACTATAACAGTATTATGTTTAAAAGCAGATTTTTTCAGTTGGATTATTCTTCACCTGCTGCGTTGCAGAAATTCTTTAACCTTTTGTGGTAAGTTTGGATTTTACTTATTAATACTTATTTTAGTGATTAATACACTGTGTAGTTGGTATTCTGAATCCAAACAGTTCACATATGTAATTTGATTATCTTCTACATTAAGTTATTTGTCAATTGCCGCCAGGTTATAACTAAATTTAGTGGTTCTGCTCTGCACTTCCCTCAAAACCACTGTTTAACCATTTCTTTCCGGTAAGAATGAGCGAGTAGCGGAAAAGCATGAAAAAAAAAACTCATCTTCGACCAATCAGAAGCGGTTGCTAGGCGGAGCAGAGTCAGTCGACCAATTCAGCGTTTGTCTCCCGGCGTCTGTCGTCATTGAACGTGACGGACGCGGAACAGAGCGGAGCGGTGGAGAAACAAAGGCGGAAAAAACGAGTGAAAATACGGATTAAAACCAGCGTCTGAGTCGTAGATTAGTCGCTTCGTTTTCTTACACTGTGAGAAATTTCATTACCGAACAAGTCTGGACGCTAAAACAAGCTTTCTGAGGCTGGATACTGATCACTCCTGCGGCGAAGGTAAGGCTAACTAGCTAACTAATTAGCGTCGAGCGCTAGCATTAGTCTTAGCATACTTAGCTTTAACTTGAGCTTTCGCGCTAGCCTGTTCCTTTAGTGACATTTTCTCCATTGTCAGTCTTTTTTATTGCCTAGGTAAGAGTGTGTTTGTGTGTCTAACGGACATGAGTTGTGGGCCGTATGGATTGTAACCCAGTGGTAACCTTGTGGCATCTGATTGCAGTTCATTTTAAATCTGTTCTGTTTTCAGGCTTGTTGTGATCTCTGGTCATTTTGCATCTCCGTTTTTAGCCTCTTTTAACGTGTTGAAGTAGCTTTGCATCGTTCTACTTCTCAGGTTTCTGTTTCTATTTAGAAGCTTTGGGTCTTTATGGTCTTTTTGCATCATGTAGCATCTCGACTTGTTTGTTTTACATCTATTTCTGGTCAGCTTTGTGTCTTCTTGTAGTCCTTTTGCATCGCATGGTGTCTGTTCGTGTGTGTACAGTTTAGATTGTACATTTCTTGAGTTTACCCTCATTTTTGTTGTTTTACGAGAAAGTCTTTTTTGTCTATTTCCGGTATATTTTGAGGTGAAGGCTCCGTGTAGTGATCTGTCCATGGCCCACACTGATCCCATGTTGTGTATATCAGTGATCAGTCATTTATTTGTGAGGACTTGAGACTTGATTGAGAACAGTTTTGAGTCAAAGGTAGGATTAGCATAGCAAAGACACTGGTGCAAACGGCAAATCTGGCGCTAACGCTTCAGATCAGAGACTTTTTAAAAGAAAGACGTCGTCAGTGTTGTTATATCCTGCTTGTTGTCGTTAGTTTGGCTAGGAAGAGAGTTGTGAGTATCGCTGTCTGCGGCTGCTGTGCTAGCTCTGGGAAACCTTCCCTGTTAGCTTAGCAACACATCTACGGGCCTGCGGTAGCTCTGTAATAACAATTTAAACAAACAACTGTTGGTAGTTTTACTCCGTTATGTTGCGGCTGCTGTGTGTGTGTGTGTGTGTGTGTGTGTCGTTCCTTTGTTGATGCTTTATTATCACGTTTGTTTTGCTTCAGTTGTGAAAAAGCGGACGCGCTCGAATCCGCTATTTTCCTCCCCGGCCGGCTGTTGGTGTTGGTTTCCATGGAGATGCGCGTCCATGAATTCGGGGGCGGGGCTCCTGAAGCAGCGCTGCAAGGACAGGTGTGTTTGTCTCACTCTGCTTTTGCGTTTCAGTGATGAACTGTTTTTAATAAATATTCTTATTATTTAGTTTATTAGATTTTCAAGCGTTGTTCTTGTGTTGTCCAGGTCTTCGTGTTGAGCTGCTGCAGCCTGGACGGAAACACCAGCTCTCACCTCACAGACAAAAGAGGTGTGTGTCCTCAACATTTTCTCCATGTGAAAAAATAACGTGTTAATGAGCTGAGTTATTAATGTAAGAAAGAGCTTTCAGTCTTTTGATTCAGTGTAAATCTCAGTTTACACCTTAGTATTAACTGAGTGTAGTATTACATATGATGGTAACTGATTAATAATTTCTGTGAAATAACTGAAAACTGAACAACTTATAATTAAATAGTTTTGTCATATCAACAGACAGTGTTTTCATGGTTAAACTGTTGATGTGGAATAGGTAGTAGTGCATTGATCATTGTCCTTTGTATGTTTCTCTTTGATTTCCTCCAGGTGTCACCACTTCGTCCATGACATCACTGAGACATCATCTGTGATCAGAGAGACATCGTCCACGATCAGAGACACTGTTCATTATCGCAGAGACAATCAAAAGTCGCAGTGACGGAGTTTCCTGATTTGATGACTTCGTCCACGATTGCAGAGACATTGTCCTTAATCACGGACACCATCCACAATCACAGAGAGTCTTCGTGCAATGAAGAAGTTCTTTGAGACCAGGACAGAGGCCTCCAGGTAATTCACCAACAGATTTACATCAACTGTCCAACACAGAGCACTGACATTAAACTGTTTATGTTCAGTATTTAGGAGATCAGAAAAGTGTAATGATGAAAGTAATCTGCAATATAAAAATAATATATTAGTAATCTGCATAGAAGTAATAGGAAAGTAATTAGCAATATCAGAAATAAGATGTAATAGTCAGAGTTGTCTGTGTTGTCTCTGTTATTGCAACAGTGAAAGTTATCTGTAAATTTAGAAGAAATATGTAATAACTAAAATGGTAAAAAAATAATCTAATATTTGAGGTAACAGTAAAAATAATCTGTAATATAAAAGCAGTGCAGAAGTAATAGTAATCCAAAATAGAAGTAAAAATGTCACATAAAAAGCAAGGCATCAAAAATGTCATAAAATGTCATAGTAGAGTGAAGTATCAAAAATGTTTTTAAGAAATGTCACAGTGCAGTATTTGATCAAAACCGCCATCTAATGGACAGTTTAGTAAGGCATCATAATGTACAATAAGGTAAGGTCATCGTGTAATAAAGCACCCAAAATAAAATTTAAAAAATGGCAGTATTGCATGTGATCAGAGAAGTCAAACAATGCCACAGCATAGAAAATGGCATAGAAATGACAGGATGGTAAGGCATCAAAACTGTCACTGTTTATTATGAGGTCAAAAATGGCACAGTAAAGTAAGGCATCAGAAATGTCAAAAAAATGTCACAGTGTCATAAAGTCATAATACAATTAGAAATTAAATTAAATATAATAGTGTAATAAAGCATCAAAAAATAAAAAAAGAGACTAATTGCCTCCTTTTGTTCCACAGACGTCTCAGCTGTTCTTCGCATCCTGCAGAGTAACTAACTTTGCAAGAGAACAAAGGAACTGATCTCCTCAACAACACTGAAGCCACACAGCCAGAACAACAGTTGAATGGACCAGGACAGCAGCAACAGGACTTGACAAAGCAGCGCACCAAAAGGCATTTTGTTTTTCCCATGGACTAACACACCTGGACTTACTTTACCTTACCTTGTATATCACAATCTGTCGAAGCATAGGACGCAACTTTGTCAGTGTGTTGTTGTGTATGTTTACAGTCAGGTTACTGATTCATGTTAGCGTGTTCATACACTCAAACACTCCCTTGTTAATCTCCCCCACACATGATGAAGTCGGTCCTGGAGGCCATCTACTGATTCGGCCATCTTGTGGTTTAACACAAAGGAACAATCTTAGAGCAGCCATCTTACCTTTGTTTTCCACAAACACATACACACATTCACACACACACCTCTACACAGTGTTTGTAGGTTTGGTTAGATTTTGTGTTTGTTTTTTCGTTTTGGTATTTGTATATATATGTGTAATATACACATAGATTTGTATTTGTTCAAATAAATTCTTGTGATCACTGAATATTTTGCTGGTCTGTTAAATATTGTATGAAAGTGAATATTGCTAACCTCTCTGCTGCAGAACTCAAAATCCTTCAACTATTACTAACTATTGATAGTAATTATGATCATAATTATTAAATTAATTATTAACCAAAGTTACAAACTGATAGTTACTAAACTTTATGAGAATGATGTAATGAATTGGCTATAGGGCTAGAGTTACAGCTTTCAGCCAGAGGTTAGGGTTAGGGTTACATTTTTTAACCAGAGGTTAGGGTTAGGGTTACGGTTTTTAACCAGAGGTTAGGGTTAGGGTTACGGTTTTTAACCAGAGGTTAGGGTTAGGGTTACATTTTTTAACCAGAGGCTAGGGTTAGGGTTACGGTTTTTAACCAGAGGTTAGGGTTAGGGTTACGGTTTTTAACCAGAGCTTAGGGTTAGGGTTAGGGTTAGGGTTACATTTTTTAACCAGAGGTTAGGGTTACGGTTACATTTTTTAACCAGAGGTTAGGATTAGGGTTACATTTTTTAACCAGAGGTTAGGGTTAGGGTTACGGTTTTTAACCAGAGCTTAGGGTTAGGGTTAGGGTTACGGTTACATTTTTTAACCAGAGGTTAGGGTTAGGGTTACATTTTTTAACCAGAGGTTAGGGTTAGGGTTACGGTTTTTAACCAGAGCTTAGGGTTAGGGTTAGGGTTACGGTTACATTTTTTAACCAGAGGTTAGGGTTAGGGTTACGGTTTTTAACCAGAGCTTAGGGTTAGGGTTAGGGTTACGGTTAAATTTTTAACCAGAGGTTAGGGTTAGGGTTACGGTTATTTTTAACCAGAGGTTAGGGTTAGGGTTACGGTTTTTAACCAGAGGTTAGGGTTAGGGTTACGGTTTTTAACCAGAAGTTAGGGTTAGGGTTACATTTTTTAACCAGAGGTTAGGGTTAGGGTTAGGCTTTTTAACCAGAGGTTAGGGTTAGGGTTAGGGTTACGTTTTTTAACCAGAGGTTAGGGTTAGGGTTACCGTTTTTAACCAGAGGTTAGGGTTACGTTTTTTAACCAGCGGTTAGGGTTAGGGTTACGGTTTTTAACCAGAGGTTAGGGTTAGGGTTACATTTTTTAACCAGAGATTAGGGTTAGGGTTAGGGTTACATTTTTTTAACCACAGGTTAGGGTTAAGTTTTTTAACCACAGGTTAGGGTTAGGGTTACGTTTTTTAACCAGAGGTTAGGGTTACGGTATTTAACTAGAGGTTAGGGTTAGGGTTAGGGTTACGTTTTTTTAACCAGAGGTTAGGGTTAGGGTTGGGGTTATGTTTTTTAACCAGAGGTTAGGGTTAGGGTTATGGCTACCAGCCCCTTTTAGTTGGCATTTCTGCATAACAAAATCATTTGAGTGATAGTCATATGAAAACAGACTCAACTCAAGACTATAAAACTTTATTGATTCTGTTTTTGACAACATTTAACAAAGCACAGCAAAGATAATGACAGATGTTTGACCACTTGGAGATACATTGATATATTCTCTCTTTAATGTAGTGATGAACACATGAGGAGATATGCTTGTTAAAGGTCTCTGTGCTCATAGACGACATCGCTGACTGTAGGCAATGTCTCTCTTCATGCCGAACGTCTCTCCCATCATGGACCATGTCTCTGCGATCGTAACTCTTCAGGTGATGCAGTCTTGTCCTCCTCTTTCTGCGGAGACAGAACATGTTAATCACAGAAACTGTCCAAAGCTTCAAGTCTGGAAACTTTGTTACAAATATAATTAAAGAAAAGACAGTTACATTTACGTCCTATTTTTCTTGCTTATAAAATTACAAATTACCTGTTACATTTGTGAGACACTATGACGTTTTCTGACATTGATCACACAGTATACTATGACATTTTTTGACCATTTTTCATGTCTTACTATACTATGACATTTTTGACCATTTTCATGTCTTACTATACTATGACATTTTTTGGACCATTTTTCATGTCTTA
>NW_026115855.1:0-12213 GCF_001640805.2 Lates calcarifer
CAATTCACATATTGCTGATACACTGGGCCAAGTCCATAAGAACCATCTGAAGAGCAAAAAAGAGTCTTCTGACAATCAAACAGAAATTTTGCAACTTGCGAAAAAGGCTATTGAAGCTTTTAAAGATGAAGAACGCTTGCTGAAAATGACATCGAAGGTGGGACAAAAGTCAGGACCAAAGTCTCACGTGTTTTTAACACCAGAGGGCAGCTTGGTTACCTGCAGGTTTGCAGTATTCTGTATGACCTTCTTGTCAGTCAGAATAAAACCTGGAGAAGAGTTCTCACAAAGGATGTGTCCATGGACTCTGTCCTGGAATCACTCGGAGACAACAAACTCCTCCGATTTCATGATCTTATAAAGAGCCTCAGAGATGAGGTTGAAAGAAAATGTGCATTTCTTGACAAATATCTGGCGTACTCAAAGCCTTACATGAAGAAAGATGATGACCAATACATCTCTGGGGTCACCTCAGATTGCTACCGGAAGTATGTTGGAGACACGACACCCTCACACATGAAAGAAAAATGTGCTGATTTCATCCATAAACTCAAACAAAATCTCGCTGACAGCTCTGCTAGAGTCGTCTCATGTCTTGACAGAGAATGCACTAAGTCAGTGCTTAAAGAAATAACTACATGGTGGGAAGAAATCTATACAAGTAAAGATTCTTTAACAGCTCTGGTGAACTACATTCTTGCTCACATTATGCTGTCAAATGTAGGAGTAAATTTCCCCCCCCAAACACAAATATTTAACTACATTCAGAAAACAAATGCCCCTGAGCCCAACAGAAGAACCTGTGTTCCACATGTTAGGCCTTCTCTTAAACTGGCCTGCAGACAGTGAAGACAAAAGTGTCCTTGACCTCAGTCAGTTAGTCCGGTATATGCACTTCTCTTACGAACATGCATATAAGACGTACTTTCGATCAAGGTACCTTCACCCACTGTTTTTCATTGGAAAAGGTCGAGGTCTGAGCAGAATTGTTCACAGAGAAGTCCTGGAGAGATTATTTCTTGGGCAAAACAAGGGAGCAAAACGAGATTTGAGCAACTGGAACCATGAGAAGATTTTCCTAAATCCCATGGTTCAAGAGCACCTTCTCAGAGTTGAAGGGGTGGTACGAAACTACAGCGTATTTGCAGCTATTGGAGACAATGAGATTGAGGTGGATGCGAACCTGAGAAACAGCCTCTGGAGGCCACGCCAAGTTTCCTTTTATCTTGGATTTACCATCAGAGGTCCTGTGGCCTTTGGCATCCGGAAAAACTGCAGAAAAGGGTAAGTTGATAACATACTAAAATGTTAGCATAATTGAATATCTACCTGTCAGAAATTTTGGAACATGTTCCATTAGGATATTGTCCAAAGCAAGAGACAACTGTAAAAATCCCTATTTGAACTTGAAACCTGGTCTCAGCGCTATGATAAAGGCAGAGTTACACACCTAGTTGTATCAGTATGGTCCGATAATGTCCGATAATGGAGCTCTCACCATTATTGGACTGCCATAGAGACTAATCCCATTGGTATTGGTGGGTCGTAAAAAAATCCACAAAGTTTATCCAGAGGATGATCCCAGGAATTTGTTTTTGGAGCGACATCTTGCTGTTATTTTTTTTAAAATGTATTTTTTAATTGTTTAGATGCCACTAAAGGCGTGTACAGTGAGACAGAAATGTGTTTTTTGTTGTTTGGGTGTTCCCCTTTAACTTTACCATTGTTCTTTAAAAAGGGCCCTCTGGAAGGTTGAAGCTTGGACCTTGGGGCAGAGAAACAGTAAGCTTTTTGTTCTTTACATTTTGTTGTATTTTATCATAATTTTGAAAATTGGCAGATCCACCAATTGTAGCTGCTGATTTAAAAAATGTTGTCTTCCAAAACAGGACTCCAGTGATTGGACTACTGTGAAACCAGAGGTCAACGGGCTGCATGAGGTTCATACCTATAGGTAAAGATTATATCTTAAGTAATAAATGCAGTTTGTGCCCCAAAAAAAAAGCATTTTGCATTGATTCAAGGTTGCTCATGCATGTTCCTTAATACAGTAATTTGTTTTCTCTTTCACAAAATTAGCATCCAGTCTGAAGCGGTCAGTATGAATGCAGTGTGTCTGCCCTGCGCTGGGTTTGTAATAAAAAGGTCAGCTTCCATTACCAGTTTCGCTCATGGGAGGAACACATGGCGGAACCTGCATGCATTGATTACATGCCAGCAGGACCCCTACTGGACATCACAGTCACAGATGGGAAACTGGAGGAGGTGCATCTACCACACTGGATAGGTGAGTGGACATACAGTATAATCACTGTTTAATTATGTGTGTGAATAAATGAAGAAATGCCATTCTCCTTTCTAGATGTATATATTTTATTCCACCCCAGTGGCGACAGCACAGCTAGAGTCACAGTATCTCGTTGTCTGTCCCATTCTCATCAGTATGATTTCTCATAGATGCCTTGTCAGTTAAATTTGGCGCAAATGTTCACTAGGACTCAAGGATGAACTTATTAGAATTTGATTGTTAAAGGTCAAAGCCAAGGTCATTGTGACCTCACAAAATATCCATTAATTATGAAAAAATTAACATGTACAACCATCATCATCATACAACCTTAAGGCAGTAAATCTAGTTTTGCTCTGTTTTTTATTGATTGATCTTTTATTGTTTGTTTGTTTGTTTGTCTTTGCAGACCACAGCTCCAAAATTTCAGACTTGTTTTCAATCCTACACGTGGACACCTGTGGCAATTTTGTGGAACAAGTGTCGAGGTGACATCCTCCCACATCAAGTACTCCAGCCAACTTTCTCTCCACGGGGGTTATGATCCGGAAAAAACTGGGCATCTCCGTGAAGGTTTTCTATGATGTCTTAATATACAGACAAAAAAGGAATTCCTCACATTGCATGTTTACCTGGTCCCACCTGATCGTGATGTGAAACAGGTTCATGTTTTATTTTTCTCTGTGATTAATACAAACCATTGCAAGATGCACCTGAAAATCTTTTGTATAGAAACACCAAACACATTATGATTGTACTTCAAAAACAGATGTCAGTGTTGGCTGCTGTAATTTTAAGGATTGTAATTTTTTTTCCCAGAAAGTGAGAGAAATGAGACGTCCTATGGATCAATAATGATCCCAAAACCAAACCCAGACAAATCTCTTGAGATGCTGGATCATTTCTTCCTCACAACAGACATGGACACTGCTGAAATTCAGCCTGATGTAAGGTTTAATAGTTTAATTTATGGAGCTCAGTCTTAGCAAATGTCACATGAATATCAGGTTCTATACTAGTTTGAGCCATTTTTCCCCACTGACAGCAACATTCTCTCAGAAAATTTGGACAATTAACTGTTATCTGGCAATTTGGCAGACTAGGACAAGTGCCCATTGAGTGATGTTAAATACTAAGACATATTAAAAAGAGTCTTGCTACATTGACATCACTTGGAAAATGATTTATCCAGTACTTTAAAGCTTCACGTTGTTTTAGTGTTGGGACCTGTCTTTCTTATCTTTCTGCTCTTGAAAAAGCATTGATTATTACAATTCAAATTTACCATAATAGAAAAAACATCTAAAGTCCACACAATATTTCCTCCACAGAAATTAAAGCTAAGATATGAGAGGAGAAATTTCTTTGAGGTCTTCATCAGAAATGCAGACAGTGACTTCAGTCTAAAGCTTCAGAGTAAGCAAAATAAAATAATGAACATGACACTGTCTGGACCTGCACTATTCGACAAGGTCAGTGTGTGTCTTTTTTACTATTTTTTTTTTTCTTTATTCTGTTTAGCTACACATATACTGTCTTGTGACTTCTCTTGTGCAAAAAATCCCCCAAACATATCCTATATCCAGTAGTTAATCAGCACTGTAATCTGCATTCTGTTTCAGGAGACTACCAAAATCAAAGCACTGATCACAAGGACGGTAAGAAAAGACATTACTGGATTAAAAGACACAATATGCACACCCATAATAATTCTAAACACTGCTCTGCTTGAACATTTTCAGTTCCTTGTGTTAGAAATTTTAACTTTAACCAAAACAACTTCTCATATTCACTTGTGTTTTTTCCATTGTTTTTATGTTGATTGATTGCCTCAGGGCAGCATTTCATTGATCGCCATCGCACAGCTCTGATTCAGAGAGTGAACGATACAGGGCCCATCCTGGACGAGCTCATGGATTGGGGACTAATCTCAAGTGAGAACTACGAATCTGTGAGAGCCTTAAAAACCACACAGGACCAGATGCGTGCCATTCTGAAACCTGTGAGCGCTGCCAGCACAAGAGGCAAAGATGCCTTCTATAAATCCTGAAAGGGATGAAGCATCTGAGGCCTCTCATCTCTGAGCTTGAGGGATCTGGATAAACCATGAAAAAAAGACATGGAGCTTTGCATTCTAAGTCGATATTTGTTGCTTAGATGACAGAAAACAGTGTCAAATTTACTGACCACACATTGACTTTACTGACAATTCATTGACTTATAAAGAACGTGGACTCTTGTGGCCCAAACCACCTCTGAATGTGACTTGAGTGATCACATTTCAAATGGTTCCTCAATGCTTCTTTGCATGTACACATGTACCAGAGCTGTCTACCTGTGATCGAATCACCTGACACGCATGCTAGAGCCAAGTCTGAACAGGGCCTTATAAGCCTTATAAGCACTACACTGAGATGATTGGACGTAAACACTGTTTTGTGGATGTATTCATCTCTGCTATAAAAGGAAATGCTATATCAGCCAGCTCAAATGAAAAGTGTCTTTGTGACTTAAAGGAAATTAAGTACCCAAAACTACACCGCATGTTTTTTTGTATTTTATTTATGGATTTATGAAATGTCAAAATGCAAAATGTTTTAAGTGTACTAAATTCTGAGCAGCATACAACATACATTTTTGTATCTTTCATTGTATTGGTTGGTTGTTGGTTGTATTGTATCTTTATTCCATGTAAATATTAAATGTTTTGCATTAAGCAACATGAGTAAGGCAGAGCCACGGGAATTGTAAATGCATTTTTTAAAACACAGATTTTGTTGTTTAAATTGTTTAAATGATATAGCTCAGTTTTAAAGCTTTTAAGATTATCTTCTTCGAAAAGTGCTTGACCAAAGACTAAAGAAGTTTTATTTTACGTTTTTTGTTTTATTTGTACAGTCAAGAAACACAGGTACCCTTCAGCTAAATGGTTGGACCAGATCATGTTGTGACATGATTTACAAGTGCACTGAGAGATTTATATGAAAGAGTCTTATTCTCTGTCATTATTTTTTCTACATTCCTTATATATATCATTTTATCTTCTTTTTTTTTTACCTTTATTAATGTCAAGACAAAGTTAGAGTAAGAAGAATGGGAACATACACATACACACATACATATGTCTTAATTATTTTCAGCTTGCCCCAGCTGGTAATAGTTAAATATTTGTTTTATTTTAGCAATAATAAATTACACAAATTAAAGACAAATATGTGTTTTTGCATTTGTTACATTTCCGCATATAACATGAGAGCTTTAATACTTGGCATGGGCATTGTGACTATCCCTCCACCTGAGTTCTGGGTGTTTTTCTGTGTTGCAGGTGCTGATTGGACGGTCTACGGTGCATGAGCAATGTACTTGTTTTTTCTGCTGCAGTTGGCTCGCGCGTGTCGTCATTGTCACGTCGTGTGTCGTCATTGGCTAGACATGCTGGGAGGAGCCAGAGAGGCGGAGAAAACGAAGTCGGGAAAACAGTTTAAATGCAGTGGTTGAAGTGTTGCTTCGGTTTGTCAGTGCTGTGCGTAGATGCTAAAACAAGCTTTGGAGCTGGTGTTTGTGTAGTGCCAATGAGGATGGATGTGGAATACACCTGCAGCGCGGAGGTAAGGCTAAGGAGCGAACTAGCGTTAGTATTTGCGTTAGCATTAGCATTAGCCTTGTTCTTAAATGACTTAACCGTATATCCGTTTCAGTCGTTTTTTGTCGTGTGGGTAAGAGTGTGTTTGTGTTTCCGTGACTGAGGCATCCCTTACATGAATTGTAGACCCCCAACGTGACGGATGAGAACACAGCCAACTCTTGATAGTTTAATTCACTGTTGTATTTGCTTGCAGTTACATAGCAGGCATTTTCATCTCCTTGTAACTTTGTGTTCCACCCTGATCATATTAACTTTATAGCGGTGTTTGTCGCCGTTGTGTGTCTGTGGTCATTTTGTATTATATTGCGTCTGTACCTGGCTTCTTTACACCTGGATGTCAGCGATAGCATTAGGGACGAGCGTTAGCATTAGCCTTATTTTACATTGGGCTTTTTCCTTTTGTGTCGTCGTTTTTATTTGCGTGGGTTAAAGTGTTTGTTTCGGTGACTAAAGCGTCTCTGGCATGAGTTGTGGGCACCTTATGGAGGCAAGGTAATTGTTAACTAGTCTGTTTGTTTAACATGTTGTGATCATTTTGTGTCTATTTGTGGTTTTATTGCATCATTTTGCGTTTTACTATTTTACGTCTATTTATGATCAGCGTCTTTGTCTCTTTGTGGTCCTTCTCTGTAGTTCTGTGTCCATTCCTGATCATTTTACATTTCTTTGAGGTCAATTTTTGCTTCATTGTGGCAGTTAAGCATCTCATTGTGATTGTTTTGCCTCAAAGTTTTTTTAAACTTTTTTTACTGTTGCTGTTCAGTATTTTGTTCAGAAAAGTATAATAATAGAACTAATCTGCAATATAAAAATAATGTAGTAAATGTAAATAAAGTAATCTGTATTATAGAAATAATGTAAAAGTAAATAGCAATATCAGAAGTTAGATGTTACAGTCAAAGTTCTGTTTTACTAGATGTATTTTCAACAGTAAACATAAATTTAGAAGTAGTATATAACAAGAAAAGTAATATGTAATGGTAACAGTAATCTAAAATTAGCTGTAACAGTAATTCTGCTGATATAAAAGCAACGCAGAAGTAATTGTAATCCAAAAAAAGAGGTGAAAATGTCACAGTATAGTAAGTGGTCCAAAAATGTCATTGTGTAGTAAGGCATAAAAATGTCATAATATACTAAGGCATCAAATGTTCTGTTTCTGCTGTAATGTTAAATATGTATCTGTGTTTTCATAGTTAAACTGTTGATGAGGAATAGGTAGTAGTGTATTGATCATTTTCCTTTGTATGTTTTCTCTTTGGTTTCCTCCAGGTGCCACCGCCTCGTCCATGATCAATCGTAGAGACGTCGTCCACGATCGGAGAGACATTGTTGAGGATGAGGGAGACATCGTCCACGATCAGAGACTTTGTCCATGGATCGCAGAGACCTTGTCAAAGACGAGAGAGACGTTGTCCTTGATCAGAGACATTGTCCCATGCTTCGTAGAGCTCTGCGCAAGAATCGGTAGAGACACTGTGGTTCCTCGATTCGACGGCATGACCGCGATCATGGAGACATTGTTGATGGTCACAGAGACACCGTTGATGATCTCAGAGACATCGTCCACGATCACAAAAACATTGTCCATGATCCGAGAGACTTTGTCCATAATCTCAGAGACATTGTCCGCGATCTCAGGGACATAGTCCACAATCCGAGAGACATCATCCACAGTCGCAGAGACGTCGTCCATGATTGCAGAGAGATATCTCATTGAGGAATTTCTTTGAGACCAGGACAGAGGCCTCCAGGTAATTCATAAACAGCTTTACATCAACTGTCTAACACAGAGCACTGACATTAAAATGTTTATGTTCAGTAGTCAGTATATCAGAAAAGTGTAATAATAGAAGTAATATGCTATATAAAAATAATGTATAAGTAATCTGTATAGAAGTAATGTAAAAGTAAATAGCAATATCAGAAGTAAGATGTTACAGTCAAAGTTCTGTTTTACTAGATGTATTTCAACAGTAAACATAAATTTAAAAGTAATATGTGACAAGAAAAGTAATATGTAATGGTAACCGTAATCTAAAATTAGCCGTAACAGTGATTCTGTGATATAAAAGCAATGCAGAAGTTATTGTAATCCAAAAAAGAGGTGAAGGGTCAAAAATGCAATTGTGTAGTAAGGCATAAAAATGTCATAATATACTAAGCATGTAAAACCATCAAATGTTCTGTTTCTGCTGTAATGTTAAATATTTATCTGTGTTTTCATAGTTAAACTGTTGATGAGGAATAGGTAGTAGTGTATTGATCATTTTCCTTTGTATGTTTCTCTTTGGTTTCCTCCAGGTGTCACCGCCTCGTCCATGATCAATCGCAGAGACGAGACGTCGTCCACGATCGGAGAGACATTGTTGAGGATGAGGGAGACATCGTCCGCGATCAGAGACTTTGTCCATGATCGCAGAGACCTTGTCAAAGACGAGAGAGACGTTGTCCATGATCAGAGACATTGTCCCATGCTTCGTAGAGCTCTGCGCAAGAATCGTAGAGACACTGTGGTTCCTCGATTCGACGGCATGACCGCGATCATGGAGACATTGTTGATGGTCACAGAGACACCGTTGATGATCTCAGAGACATCGTCCACGATCACGAAAACATTGTCCATGATCCGAGAGACTTTGTCCATAATCTCAGAGACATTGTCCGCGATCTCAGGGACATAGTCCACAATCCGAGAGACATCATCCACAGTCACAGAGACGTCGTCCATGATTGCAGAGAGATATCTCATTGAGGAATTTCTTTGAGACCAGGACAGAGGCCTCCAGGTAATTCATAAACAGCTTTACATCAACTGTCTAACACAGAGCACTGACATTAAAATGTTTATGTTCAGTAGTCAGTATATCAGAAAAGTGTAATAACAGAAGTAATCTGCTATATAAAAATAATGTATAAGTAATCTGTATAGAAGTAATGTAAAAGTAAATAGCAATATCAGAAGTTAGATGTTACAGTCAAAGTTCTGTTTTACTAGATATATTTTACAACAGTAAACATAAATTTAGAAGTAGTATGTAACAAGAAAAGTGATATGTAATGGTAACAGTAATCTAAAATTAGCTGTAACAGTAATTCTGTGATATAAAAGCAATGCAGAAGTAATTGTAATCCAAAAAAAGAGGTGAAAATGTCACAGTATAGTAAGTGGTCAAAAATGTCATTGTGTAGTAAGGCATAAAAATGTCATAATATACTAAGGCATCAAATGTTCTGTTTCTGCTGTAATGTTAAATATGTATCTGTGTTTTCATAGTTAAACTGTTGATGAGGAATAGGTGGTAGTGTATTGATCATTTTCCTTTGTATGTTTCTCTTTGATTTCCTCCAGGTGTCACCGCCTCGTCCATGATCAATCGCAGAGACGAGACGTCGTCCACGATCGGAGAGACATTGTTGAGGATGAGGGAGACATCGTCCGCGATCAGAGACTTTGTCCATGATCGCAGAGACCTTGTCAAAGACGAGAGAGACGTTGTCCATGATCAGAGACATTGTCCCATGCTTCGTAGAGCTCTGCGCAAGAATCGGTAGAGACACTGTGGTTCCTCGATTCGACGGCATGACCGCGATCATGGAGACATTGTTGATGGTCACAGAGACACCGTTGATGATCTCAGAGACATCGTCCACGATCACAAAAACATTGTCCATGATCCGAGAGACTTTGTCCATAATCTCAGAGACATTGTCCGCGATCTCAGGGACATAGTCCACAATCCGAGAGACATCATCCACAGTCACAGAGACGTCGTCCATGATTGCAGAGAGATATCTCATTGAGGAATTTCTTTGAGACCAGGACAGAGGCCTCCAGGTAATTCATAAACAGCTTTACATCAACTGTCTAACACAGAGCACTGACATTAAAATGTTTATGTTCAGTAGTCAGTATATCAGAAAAGTGTAATAACAGAAGTAATCTGCTATATAAAAAATAATGTATAAGTAATCTGTATAGAAGTAATGTAAAAGTAAATAGCAATATCAGAAGTTAGATGTTACAGTCAAAGTTCTGTTTTACTAGATATATTTTACAACAGTAAACATAAATTTAGAAGTAGTATGTAACAAGAAAAGTGATATGTAATGGTAACAGTAATCTAAAATTAGCTGTAACAGTAATTCTGTGATATAAAAGCAATGCAGAAGTAATTGTAATCCAAAAAAAGAGGTGAAAATGTCACAGTATAGTAAGTGGTCAAAAATGTCATTGTGTAGTAAGGCATAAAAATGTCATAATATACTAAGGCATCAAATGTTCTGTTTCTGCTGTAATGTTAAATATGTATCTGTGTTTTCATAGTTAAACTGTTGATGAGGAATAGGTGGTAGTGTATTGATCATTTTCCTTTGTATGTTTCTCTTTGATTTCCTCCAGGTGTCACCGCCTCGTCCATGATCAATCGCAGAGACGAGACGTCGTCCACGATCGGAGAGACATTGTTGAGGATGAGGGAGACATCGTCCACGATCAGAGACTTTGTCCATGATCGCAGAGACCTTGTCAAAGACGAGAGAGACGTTGTCCATGATCAGAGACATTGTCCCATGCTTCGTAGAGCTCTGCGCAAGAATCGGTAGAGACACTGTGGTTCCTCGATTCGACGGCATGACCGCGATCATGGAGACATTGTCGATGGTCACAGAGACACCGTTGATGATCTCAGAGACATCGTCCACGATCACAAAAACATTGTCCATGATCCGAGAGACTTTGTCCATAATCTCAGAGACATTGTCCGCGATCTCAGGGACATAGTCCACAATCCGAGAGACATCATCCACAGTCGCAGAGACGTCGTCCATGATTGCAGAGAGATATCTCATTGAGGAATTTCTTTGAGACCAGGACAGAGGCCTCCAGGTAATTCATAAACAGCTTTACATCAACTGTCTAACACAGAGCACTGACATTAAAATGTTTATGTTCAGTAGTCAGTATATCAGAAAAGTGTAATAACAGAAGTAATCTGCTATATAAAAATAATGTATAAGTAATCTGTATAGAAGTAATGTAAAAGTAAATAGCAATATCAGAAGTTAGATGTTACAGTCAAAGTTCTGTTTTACTAGATATATTTTCAACAGTAAACATAAATTTAAAAAGTAATATGTGACAAGAAAAGTAATATGTAATGGTAACCGTAATCTAAAATTAGCCGTAACAGTGATTCTGTGATATAAAAGCAATGCAGAAGTTATTGTAATCCAAAAAAGAGGTGAAGGGGTCAAAAATGCAATTGTGTAGTAAGGCATAAAAATGTCATAATATACTAAGGCATGTAAAAACCATCAAATGTTCTGTTTCTGCTGTAATGTTAAATATGTATCTGTGTTTTCATAGTTAAACTGTTGATGAGGAAAAGGTGGTAGTGTATTGATCATTTTCCTTTGTATGTTTCTCTTTGATTTCCTCCAGGTGTCACCGCCTCGTCCATGATCAATCGCAGAGACGAGACGTCGTCCACGATCGGAGAGACATTGTTGAGGATGAGGGAGACATCGTCCACGATCAGAGACTTTGTCCATGATCGCAGAGACCTTGTCAAAGACGAGAGAGACGTTGTCCATGATCAGAGACATTGTCCCATGCTTCGTAGAGCTCCTGCGCAAGAATCGGTAGAGACACTGTGGTTCCTCGATTCGACGGCATGACCGCGATCATGGAGACATTGTCGATGGTCACAGAGACACCGTTGATGATCTCAGAGACATCGTCCACGATCACAAAAACATTGTCCATGATCCGAGAGACTTTGTCCATAATCTCAGAGACATTGTCCGCGATCTCAGGGACATAGTCCACAATCCGAGAGACATCATCCACAGTCGCAGAGACGTCGTCCATCGATTGCAGAGAGATATCTCATTGAGGAATTTCTTTGAGACCAGGACAGAGGCCTCCAGATAATTCATAAACAGCTTTACATCAACTGTCTAACACAGAGCACATGACATTAAAATGTTTATGTTCAGTAGTCAGTATATCAGAAAAGTGTAATAACAGAAGTAATATGCTATATAAAAATAATGTATAAGTAATCTGTATAGAAGTAATGTAAAAGTAAATAGCAATATCAGAAGTAAGATGTTACAATCAAAGTTCTGTTTTACTAGATGTATTTTCAACAGTAAACATAAATTTAAAAGTAGTATGTGACAAGAAAAGTGATATGTAATGGTAACAGTAATCTAAAATTAGCCGTAACAGTAATTCTGTGATATAAAAATATAAAAATATAATAAAAATATAAAA